>NC_067479.1:99485343-99785343 GCF_947179515.1 Apodemus sylvaticus
GAGTGTTAATCTAATCGGCCCTTTCCCTGTCTGTAATTACTGTAATCTATAACAATAATTATAGTCCATTTTATTTTAGTACCACTTATCTAAATGTGGATGTGCACTAGTGAGACTGCCAGTAGAAATAAGCCCCTTAGTGAGGTGGCAGAATAAAGAAAGAAATGGGGGGAGACATAGCACCCCCAGGCTTGAGCAGTTCCAGAATGAAACTTAGGAGCCCTTGCCTGTCCTCCCAAGGACACCCCACTCTTCCATAGAGTCCAGCTGCCTGCATTAGGTACAGTGCTGAGCCCCTTGGAAAGAGGCAGGGTTATCTGGTACATTCTAGTATTCTCTTGCTCCTTGGGGAGGGGAACATCTCAAGCCAGAGCAGAGAAGGGACCCACATGGGCCAACTCCATCCACTATAGTATGGATATAAATCTCTCTGGGAATACGGCTAGCATCATCTCTACCAATTTTCTCAAATGCCAGATGCAGCATCTGGCACATGGTAGAAACATAGTGAGTATTTCATGAGCAGTGTACAAGTGACAGGAAAAGGCATTGTATAATTTAGGCTGATCCTTGATTTAAGCAGCTTTCTATCTGTGAATCAGGACACGGTGTCTGTGTCATTTGGGAAAGATCATTGCTTAAGGGAGTGACTTACTTAAAAATAAAATTAGTTTTTACAGTGTAATATAATAGGGCCTTAGATTGGAAGGTTGGATGCATGTAGTGTGTGTGTGTGTGTGTGTGTGTGTGTGTGTGTGTGTGTGATGTAGACATGTATGCACAGTAGATGTTCAAAATGGGGTTTGAACATTACCACCACCACCACCAACAACAACAACCACAATAACCCAGTAATCAGCTAAAGCATTCAGCTACAGCTAGGCCTCCTGGGTATCAGTTAATGCTTCACATTTATTCTATCCTAAAGAATGCAAAGTACACATTTTGTAGTTGACATCCTCCATTGATTCCATCCAAAGACTGCACTTCACCAGTTGATGATGGGCCTCCTCAAGGCACTGTCCTCTGTGCTAGTAAAAACAAGCAAATACATGCCCCTTGATGCCTTTAGCTATTGTCCGAAACCACCCAATGTGTAGTTTAAGAACCAGGACAGGAAAAAGGCAGAAAATGCTCCCACTACAGAGAAAGGAGAACTGTTTTCCTGCACTGCGTGTAATGCAGGGCTTCTGTGACGCCTCTTTAAGTGCATCTTCCTTGCCCCTGGACTGGGTTTTGCTCTCTGAAGAACCTTCTGTGTTTTCTGAGTCCCTTGATCCTCTCTTTGGATTTTGTTAGCCTTCAGAGATACGTGCATATGGCCTTGTGGATTGTTTATATAGTCAAGGCTTGTGACCCCTCAAGTACTCAAACAGATAAACATGACCCTGGTGTAATCATGATAGAAAACAGTTCCTTAATGAATATATACCATGTTTATCTTGTTGATTCCAGGCACAGAAACCATATAAAATAATTCTTCCTAGGGATTTCCCATATTTCAATTTTCTTAAAATATGTTATCCTTTTTCCTAGAAATTCATGGTATTTTCCCATTGATAGTATATTTTATTTTGTATGATTGACATATTAGTGATCAGGTACATCATAGTCTCTGAACCAGGAGATCACCTGGAAGTTGAACACTGGATGGCCTTGTTTTGATGACTGCCCCTGTCTCCCCTGATGCTGCTAGTATGCCTTGTCCCGTAGTCATCTTTCCAGTCTTTTGTTCTCTGCTTTAGCTAGCTGTTTTTCAAGTTGTTCTTCCCTGGGTGCTCTTGGCTTGATTTTGACCTACACACGTGTCTTCTGTCGTTTTTTATATTTTCAGAATAAAATGGTTCTGATCTTGCTTAATTAAAGAGTCCCAGTGATCAGAGTTAATGCATGTGTATACATATGCTCATAGTACCCTTGACTGTCTCAGCCAGCGGTAGCACTCTGATTACCTCACAGTAAAGGTGGGATTCATTCCTAGTAGAACCTTTGCTTATTTAAAATTGTCGTAATAGCCTGCTGTTTCTTGATGCTATGACAAAATGCTTGACAGAATATCTTGAAGGGGGGGAAATATCTATATTAATTCACAGTTTGAGAGGATACAGTCCTTTGTGATGAGAAAGACACGATTGTAGCAACCTATATGGCCCAGGAAGTATAGCAACATTAGACCTGGAAGTGGGACCATGTTATATCTCATAAGGATCACCCCAATTACCTACTTCTCCCAGCTAGACCTCATCTCCTAAAGGTTTCACAGTCTCCCAAAACAATGTCACCACCTAGCACCTAACTGTTTAAACATAAGAAACTGTGGGGTCAATTTGCACATACTATACCTGGCCTTATAGACTTATAGCCATCTTTTGATACCAAATACATCCACTATAGCTTCAAAAGGCACCATAGTTTTCCATTCCAACTCTCATGAAATGCAAGACAGTTTCTTAACTATAATCCCTGGGGAAAACATTACAGATTTCCAATATACAGTGGTATGGAGCAAGCAGTCTCATTTGAAAAGAAAGGAAGGGAGACAGAGCAAGGAAAGACCCGGACCAAAGCAAGACTGAAAACTGTGAGGTACAACTTCCTAACTCTTGCAGCTCTGCACCTGGCATTTGTGGCAGTATTGCTTGTGTAGTTCAGCTCGGATTGTGCTACCCAAAACTCTGCTGCCTGCAGCATGTAGAGTTTCTATCTCTTGGGACAGCTCTGTTGTGTGTTTATAGCTTTCCTAGGTAGATATTTTATGCTGTAGTCCAACATCCTGGAACCTCCATTACAACATATGCTTCAGTACATGTGATAGCAATATATATATGTATATATATATATGTGTATATATGCATATATATATTTAATATGCATAAATCAGCTCAATGGCTGGGCCATTTCCAAACTTCCATGTGGCTAACATACTCTCCCCTCTGATATTCCTGAATTATTACTTATTAAAACCTATATTCTATCCTGGCCACCCCAGATCCAGTCAGGGGACCCCCTGGGACTATTCTTTCTTGGATCTTTCATGTTTTGTGTGCTCTCTCTTCCTGCACTTCTTAGGCCTCATCCTTCTGCTTTCCTGGCATGGTGGATCTCCTTTTTCCCTCAGTTCCCTTACCCATGTCTCCTAAAGTCCTGCTTCTGTCTTCCTACCCAGCCATTGTCCACTAGAAACTTTATTTACCAATCAGAACCAACTGGGGGCAAGAAACCTCAGCATCTTACATATGGATTCTCATGCAATTTGGGAGCCCAAATAATATAATGCAAGTGTTAGTCCAAATCTATATTTTCCTTATTTTGTCCTTTAAAAATGTAGCTTTTCTGTCAGCTATACAATGAACAAAGTTATAACAGTTATGTATCTATAAAGTATAATATACACTAATAACAACCAGTCCATCAGTTTTGTCAATTTAGGTATATTACTCTAACATCTATCCTAACTTAAAGGGTTTCCAATTCTATACCTGAATTATGTTCTGATCTTAATTTGCATTACCATCTGGAAACCATCCTTTCTAATCTACATCATCTTTCTCAATGGCAAACAACTTAAGTCTACATAACTAGTCTTCAACCCCATCAGAGATCTAAGAATAAATTAAATATTAAAGGAAGCACAAAAACATAGCTTCCAAAACAATTTGTAGAGACAGCTGACTACCTGGATACTCCCCTATTCCTCAAAACATTGGGGCTTCTGTCTTCAGCCTTCTGGCTCAGAACCATCTGACAGACCATAAGTGAAGCAGGAACTATGAAAGACTAGCTTACTCTCTCTTGACAGAGCTAACCTGTCAACTATCCCACATCTTGTGTCCTTTCATGGACAGTATTTTTTGTCTGTAGATTAATTAGGGCAATTTTTGCTCAGTGGTTATCTTGCCACAACTGGAGCAACTCTATCAGGAGTTTATGATGCTAAATATCTTCTTTGAACCATAAGGGGAGTACTGTCAGGAAAAGACATGTCTCTTAGTCAAAATCTAATAATGAAATGAATGATTATAAATGCCATATTTCTGTGGATATGGATTTCTGATACTTTTTTTTGGTTTTGTTTTTTGTTTTTTTGAGACAGGGTTTCCCTGTTTAGCCCTGGCTGTCCTGAAATTCACTCTGTAAACCAGACTGGCGTCTAACTCAGAAATCCAGAAATCCACCTGCCTCTGCCTCCTAAGTACTGGGACTAAAGGCATGCACCACCACTGCGTGAAATATGTCTTTTTCTTTTTTTGTTTTTTTGATGCTTTTGAAGACTATGGAAAGTATATCTGAACTATTAGACCTTGACTGCTCTTAGCTATTTCTATTTGAATAATATTGAAAATACTTTATTATAATTAAATCAGAATCTAATATAACCATGAGTTTACTATCTGGCCTTTAACTTTTATTACTTAATTATCCTAAACTGTTTGTAGTAACAGTTATTAGAAGGCCTGAGTCTAAGTCTTGTGTTCCTAAATGAATTGCATAGGCACAATGCCTCTCTAAAAGTAAAATTATTAATTTCAAAGTTTGTTTCAATATAAAAAGTTTACACCATTGAAAACTTTAATCTATATCAATGTATAAATTCTGAACCAATGTGAGAAATTATAACTTCAATTTTGCATCAATTATAAAGATTTCTACCAACATAAGATTATGTCTATACAATGTTTTGTTTAAGAATAAATTTAGTAATCCATCCCATATTTCTATTTTTTCATAATATTACTTTATCCCTTTTCCCTTCAACCCCCCCTCCTTTTACCTAGGGAGTAAAGAGTAGAGAAGAGGAAAGGAAAGACAGAAAACCCTGAGTATAAGCTCTTTATTTAGTTTCCTCCCTGTCCAAAATTATGACCATATCCAAATTATCCCTTAAAATGACAACCTCTCTATATTTTATAAAATAACCATAACCAGACATCCAAAAACAAGGGATCAGGATGATGACTCTTCATAGTTTCTTCCTGCTTAATTGGGATGAGAGTTTTTTTTTTTTAAAGTGGTGGAGAAGGGTAGGAAAATTAGAAAAATTGGTTAGACTCAAGAAAGCTAGCTTTAGTATCTGTTATTCAATCTCTGTATGCTCCAAAGGTTCAGGGCTTGACTGAAGTTCTGACTGGATTCATCTGAAAGGCTGGTGAAGCAAGGTCATCAGGGATCACCAGCTGTTCCTGAAGCTGTTCTGGAAGCACATCCCTGGAGCAGCATTGGGAGACAGGTACTTGGAAAAGCAGGTCATCTCAGCATCTCTGTGGACAAATCTTGTCAGAGCTGTACATTGTGTAATATATGAATCTTACAACCCAAAGTTCAGTACTATTAAGATATTCATATGGATTGCGCAAGGTGCACAGATCAGTTAAGGATGAAATTTTGTTCCTTGTTTGAGCAGGTGAAAAACAGCAATCCTTCTATGAGTTAGTTTGATCAATAACCAATTGTGATAAATCTCCTTCATGCCATTGGCATGATAAATCTTAAGGATTCCATAACTAACAAGATTTATTCTCTAATTTTAGCTGAAGTTTTAGCTAGAGACATTTTTATGTCTAAGTTGGTTACAGATCTGTTCCCATGTGGAAAAATCAGCAAATCATATTACCTGTCCTGTTTGATATTCTTTAATTTTTCTTTTCTGTCTTTAGCCAAGATTTTCAGATGATGGTCTTCCCTTATCATATCTGATCCATATTACTCTGGAAAGGGTCTAGAGCCTTTTCTTCTTCCTACTAACACAAATACCTCAGAACCTCTCTCCCAAAATAGCGTGTCCTTGGTCCAAAATCATAACAGGTATGATTTTTACCTTTATGACTTCCCTGAATGATTTACCTTTTATTCAGATATTTACCTAAAATAACTTACCTTTACTTTTACCTGAATAATTAGTTCAAATTAGCTCCCTCTTTTCTCTTTAGTCTTCTGTTTTGACCTCTCTCACAGAGGATTTTTTAATACCATTACTACCAAACCTATAACCACACACATTTTGATAATTAAAACAATTCAAAGCAATTAAAGCAGTCTGAACAATTATTATCTGTTGAGACAGTATTCCTTCCTTCCTTGTTCTTACACGATTAATTTTTTATTATTTTATTCATTTATAATCCAGCCATTCCCATCACCTCCCAGTCTCCCTTCCATAGTTCCTCATCCCATTCTTCTCCCCACCCTGTATCTTATAGCTTTCTTAAAGAGAATCTGTCTTTGCCACATATTGCTGGACCACAGAAGCTTTCTGAAATCTTGGTATGAACCTCCATGGGTGTCATTACTCTTTTATTTTTACATGCCTGCCAAACCAGTAGCCCATGAGCAATGCCAGGTTCTATTCCCAGCCTGAGATTTAGCCTACATGTAGTATAATATGGTAGCCACTGATGCTTAGGTATATGAACCTATGAAAATGTTTCACTTGAAGTTGCTTTTTCAGCAGGGTGCTCATGTCACCGAACTCTCCTCAGACACTCTCTTTTCAGATCAATTTGAGTTTTCTGTCCTGTAGCTTCCAGTTGCTAGGATATTTGTCTCTAGGTGTTGTCCCTATTGTCTCCATACAAACTTCATGTGTTCTCATTAATTGTGCATGAGTTCTCATTATTAGCTACTGGTGCTTTGTCTGTACCTAACATGTCTGCAGCTTAAACTCACTCTTGTTCCTATCGTACCCAATTATAAACCTTTCATAGCTTTCTGTTCCACTTGATGCTTTCTGTCATTCCAAATCCGAGTAAGACCAATTAGTAGTATCCGTGATGCAACTTCAATACTATGCTTCTGTATGATTTCCTCTGCTAAGCAAATTAGTCTACTGCTTTTGAAATCAGTCTCACTCCAGTGTTCAGGACATTTTCAGAATCTACCCAGGTGCTTTGCTATATTGTACTATGAATGACTGCTAGTCAGATTCCTGATGTAGTACTCTGATAACCCATGAGTATACTTCCCTTGATCTTTGCAGTCTTCCAAGCATCCATGAGACAGTCTCTAGTAAGCACTGCTTTCAGCATTCCAGGGCTTTTCTACTCTCGATCTCTAAACTTTTCCACATCCCTCCCATAAACTAGTTACAAAGGCCCAAAAACTACAAAGGTCTATCACAAAATTAATACTTTTTATTTTGATGTAATTGCTGGTATGTGTGTGTGTGTGTGTCTGTGTGTCTGTGTGTGTGTGTGCATGTGTAGATATAAATCCATGTCTATATGCATGTGGAACAAAAGGTCAGTGTTGGACATCCTTAATTATTTTACATTTTATTTCTTGAGACAGGGTCTCTCTGTAACCCTGGAGCACACTAATTAGGCTACACTAACTGGCCAGCAAGCCCCAGGGGTCCTCCTGTCTTCAGCTCCTTAATCCTGGGATTACAGATCCATACTGCCATGCCTGGTCTTTTTTACATAGGTGGGAGTCAAGGATCAAACTCAAGTCCTTTGTTTGTATTCTTAACTTTTACTATCTGAGACATTTCCAGAGTCCCAGTCACCAGTCACCCCACTTCTTGGCATAATTTTATTTTCTATTAGTTATTTTTCTCATTACTGTAGCACATTGCCTGATCAAAGAAACTTTAGGGAGGAAAGATTGATTAATTTTGGCTCATGGATTGAGAGGTTGCCTTCAATTGTAAAAGGAAAGGAATGTGGTGAAAGTAGCTCCCAGCAGGAAGACAACACTGTGGCTCCCTGCTTTCTCCTATTTTAAAAGAAGAAAGAGAGAAAGATGAACACTAACACCCAGTTGACTTTTTATTACCCCTCTGCACTGTCTGGGACCCCACCCACAGGTTGGTATTTTGCATATTCAAAGTGAGCCTTCTTTTAGTAATCCTCTCCAGAAATGCCTTCACAGACACACCAAAAATGTGCTTCACCAACAATCTAGATACCATGTTTAATCTTGTCAAATTGGCAATCAAAATTAACCATCAAACTTTCTAAATCTCTGTAGTTTCTATTCCCTGACACTCATGAAGCCATACTACAAGAGTTTGTAGGGGTAGTGGCATTATAGGATATAGCTCCTTGTTAAATTTTTATTCAAAAATCATTTCTAAATAATTTCATTCATTGAGGACATCTTCTTTTTTAATTTTTTATTGGCTATTTTATTTATTTACATTTCAAATGTCATTCCCCCCTCCAGGTTTCCCTTCTAAAAACCCCTATCCCACCCTCCCTCCCCTCTGCTTCTATGAGAGTGCTTCCCCACCCATCCACCCATTTCTGCCTCCCTGCCCTGGGAGTGGAGGGAGTGGAGTCCCTTATACTGGGGCATCAAGCTTTCACCGGACCAAGGGCCACCACTCCCATTAATGCTAGATAAGGCCATCCTCTGCTACATATGCAGCTGGAGCTATGGGTCCCTCCATGTGTACTCTTGGTTGGTGGTTTAATTCCTGAGAGCTCTGGCGTGTCTGGTTGGTTGATATTGTTGCTCTTCCTATGGAGTTATAAACCCCTTCAGCTCCTTCAGTCCCTCCCCTAACTCCTCCATTGGGGTCCCTGTGCTCAGTCTAATGGTTGGCTGCAAGCTTCAGCATCTGTATTGGTCAGGCTCTGGCAGAGCCTTTCAGGAGGCAGCTATATCAGGCTTCTGTCAGCATACACTTCTTGTCATCAGCAATAGTGTCTGTATTTGGTGTCTGCATGTGGGATAGATCCCCAGGTGGGGCAGTCTCTACATGGTCTTTCCTTCAGTCTCTGCTCTACTCTTTGTCCCTATATTTCCTTTAGACAGGAACAATCCAGGGTTAAAATTTTGAGAAGGATAGGTGGCCCCATCCTTCAACTTGGGTCCTTGCCTAACCTCTGGATATGGTCTCTTCAGGGATGTAGAGGGTAGGAGGAATTTGGGAGGAAGAGAGGAGGAGGAGACGAAAAAAGGGGGCCAGGATCAGGTGTGAGAGGAGTCAGGGGAGATGTGCATAGGGTCAGGAAATTGAACAGAGTAGTGTAGCATTGGGGGATGGAGAACTAGGGGGGTAGCCAACAGAAAGTCCCAGATGTCAGAAAAGCAAGAGACTTCCAGGACCCAATGGGGATGACATTAGCTGAAATACCCAACAAAGGGGAGAGAGAGAACCTGTAAAGACATCTTTTCTTTCCTTTCGTTTTTATTTTCTAGACAATATCTTATGTACCCTGCTTGGCCTCAATCTTCTTAAGTAACCTTAAGTATTGCCTTGAATTCCAAACCTTCTTGCCTTAGCTTTCTGGGTACTAGTATTACAGGCAAGCACCCCTACACCTAGTTCTCATTTACTGACATTGCAAAATATGTTCTAGAGTCAGAATTTGTTCAGGGAGTCATGCTTACAACCCTAGAGCCCCTAGAACCCTCAGCAGAAAACCTGAGCACCTTGTGCTTTGCTAACTAAGAGGCAGGAATCTGTGTCCTTGGTGAGAGTGAGAGTACTGCTCATGACCTCATCCACTTGGTTTAGCAGAATTTGGGTCTATGATCCCAGAGGATGATCTTCCATAATAATGTCCAAATTAGCTGTAATTACTCAGAGCAACTTGAGGGGTGATATATGTATGGCTAGTAGCAGTTCTCTGTTCCTGAAAGTCTGACTAAGAAGACTGAGAGCAAAAGCGGGGTATAGTCATTGGAGTCAATTCTAGTTCATCCCACCCCTCCCCCTCCCACATTGTTACTCATTTTCTTTCTTCTTTTGACACCATGCCAATGCATGCTCTCACTGCATGTTTCAGTGAACATCACAAGCTGGCCAAAATCTCTTCTGGAAGAAGACTGAAAGACACGCATAACATTTATCTTTTACATAAATATTTTCTAGAATAGTCTGAGGAAGCTGTTGTAAATATTAATTCATGCCCTCTCTGACTGCACCGTAGTCACCCTGACCTTGCTGCTCCTTATGCCTACCAGGAATGTCACTGTTTCAGGACCTTGGCATTTGTCCTTCTCTTAGCTTGGATTGGTTTTTCTCTCCAGTATTCTTTTGTCTTATTTGTATAAATCCTTTGTGTTTTCCCCAGTTATATATTCTTCCATAAGGCTTCTGGGGGCTCATTCTACATAAAATACACTTTAACATCTCTCTTACTTTATAACCACTGATAATTACCTGTATTTTGCTGTGATAAAACACTATGACCAAGGTGCCCTTTTAAAAAAGCACTTATTTTGGGGGCTCACATTTCCAGAGGGTTAGAATACAAGACAATAATGGTAGAGAACATTACAGTAGGTAGGCAGGCATGGCTGTGGGCTAGTAGCTGAGGGCTCACATATTAGTCTAAAAGCAAAAGGCAGAAAGAGCTGACTGGTAATATCAAGAGCTTTTGAGTCCTCTAAGCCTATATCCAGTGGCATGCTCCTCCAACAAGGCCATTTATTCCTAATCCTTCCCAAACAATTACACTAATAGAGAACCAAACATGTGAATATATTAGCCCATAGGAATCATTCTCATTCAAACCATGACATGGTGACTAACATTAGTGTTCTAGAAGTTAACCAAGAAACAAGATCCTATATGAAGCAGAAGGATAGGTAGGGAGAAGGTAGGGAGAAGAAAGGTAGAGAGAATGAGAATGAAAATGTAGACGGAAACAGCTTTGGGCCCACAGCACAGGATGGAGCCCATGCTTGACACTGCCTGGATGGACCAGAGACTTAGGATAGCACCAAACACGAATTGAGAAAAAAAATCAATGACATGATTCCTAATGAGAGCCTGCTATACTAATAGTTCAGTGCCTGTCCTAGTTGTCATCAGAGAGGCATCGTCTAGTAATAGATGGAGGCAGATTTAGAGACCTATAGCTAAGCATTAGGGGAAGCTTGTGAAACTCCACACAACAGCAGGAGAGGGAGACAGGGGATTGTGGGACCCAGAAGGTTTGAGAATACCATGAGAACTTGGCCTACAGGATCAACTAGGCAGGGCTCATTGGGACTCATAGAGACTAGAGCAGCAATCACAGAGCCTGCCGGAGTCAGCAGTAGGTCCTTTGTATAATGTCATGGTTATGTAGCTTTGTGTTCCTGTGGGACTCCTAACAATGGAGGTAGGGGTGTCCCTGACTATTTCGCTTGTTCTTGGGACCCCTTTCCTCCCACTGGGTTGCTTCATCTAGCCTTGATATGAGGGTTTGTGCCCAGTCTTATTGTAACTTGCTATGCCATGCTAGGTTGATATCCCTTGGGCGGGTGCTCTTTTCTGAGAGGATATGGAGGAGGAAGAGAATTGGGGGAGAGGGGATATTGCAGAGAGAAAGTAAGAGGGGTGGAGGGAGGGAAAACTGTGGGGGGATATAATGGATGAGAGAAGAAAGGAAGGAAGGAAAAAAGAAAGACAGAAAGAATGTAAATATAAGCCAATGAGTCCTAAGGTCTGTGAGTTGGTGAACTAGAGATCCTAGAAAGTTAACACTATAAGCTTCGGTATAAAGATTTCAGACTGGGTAGAGCTGGTATTTCTGTTTGATCCTGAAGGCAGGAAAAAGCCAGTGCCCCCATTTGAAGGGCATCGGGCATGGAGAATTTTCTTTTGCTTTGAAAAGGGTCCGCTTTGTCTAAAGCTTTAACTGAGTGGATGAGAGCCTGCATTGTAGAGGGAGCCAGCTTGTACTGTTTCAGAGGGGAAACTGATCCAAACCACCCAGGATGGACTGAGTATCTGCGTCCCTGGGGCCTCCTCAAGTTGACACATTATGCCAACCAGCAAGATGACGTGACACACAGTTCATTTTGACTCGTTTGACTTTGTCTCCTCACACTAGACAGCAGCAGAGAGAGAGAGTAGTGTGTGATTTATTTTGCTCCAGTTACTGTTTGTCCTCAGCGTTTAGGAGACCTGGCATGCTCAATAAACATTTGTTAATGAAAAGAACCATTATTTTCAAACTCTCAAATAATAATGATGATGATGATTATGATAATAAATAATATTGACAGTTATATCTACCCCATATAGGTCTTGTGAGTGGCATTGATCATCAATGTTCCAAGCCTTCCCTCATTTATGATGTAGAATCAGACTACTGTGTGTGTATATGTGCGTATACACCTCCCTATCCGACATCGCTGGTCTGAGGATTAATTGTTAATCATGGTAATGAGTATTGTTACTGTCATTATCATTTTGTGCTAATGCTCGTGGCTCCCCGACCCGACTGGTTTTTCAGTTTAGGAATGTTAAGAATTTCTTATAGAACATTAATTTGGATTTATTATAATTAAACATTTAATTTGTGCCTTTAGGAAGATTAATTTTGAGACAGAAGACTAACAAAAATAGGTCAAACAAATGTTTAACTATTGGGAATAATTGACCTCCTAAATAACTAGCACCCTCCACAGCACATGTCTGGAGCCATACTGATTTTTAAAGACTACACATTCTTGGCTCCAAATCTGTGCCCACCTACTATTGGCTTCTGCCTTTGGACTAGGTTTTTAAATGTGCAATGCATCTCTGTTTCTGTGTAGGAAAATGAAGGGAATATTTTTTTATTTCTTGACCTAAATTGTGATCCGTTGAAACTGAGGAGATGGCATTAGTGAAGGGCTTGCTGAGCAGGCATGAGGTCCTGAGTTCGATCCCCACACTCACCTAAAAAGCTGAATGTGTATCTATAGTCCTAGAGCTGGGGAGGAAGGCAAAGACAAGAAGGTTCTTGAAGCTTCGTGGCTAGCCAATTAGCTGAATTAGTATCAGGATCAATGTGAGACTTTATCTATAAAAAATAAAGTAGAACGTGATTGAGGGAGACCCGTGATGTAACTGCCCACAGCCACAGCCACCGGGTCCCTGGAAGAGAAGCTGGGGATATACAGTGAGTCGGTGAAAATGAATGAAGGCCGGGGCAACCTAATTGCTGATCGAGGTCCAAAGTTTATTTGGGGTCTGACAATTTAAGGCTTTGGGGCAAGTCCCTCCCCCCAAACTCTGGAGTGTGTTCCAGGGAACTGGTCTGGCTGTTCCTTGGGTGTTGGCTCTGCAGCTCCAGCAGCTGGGCGGGTCACCTGCTTAATTCAGGAATTTGTAGACCTGGAAGAACAAGGAACTTCACCTTCACCCTAGGTGGAACAGGATCCTGGCTAGCACAGGAATCCTGACTCAAAGGCTGGGAGAGGAAGTTCACCTTGATCAAAGCCGAGTTCCTACCAGGTGGCATGACACCCCAATATGGCTCTCAACACCTTGACATCATGCCCTACCCGTATCTCATCCCACATGCACATATACAAATCCATGTACACACACACACACACACACACACAGAGAGAGAGAGAGAGAAAGAGAGAAAGAGAGAGAGAGAGAGAGAGAGAGAGAGAGAGCAAGCGAGTGAGAGAGCTCATATGTACAGTACACAGCACAACACAGCTCATAGCACATGTTTCTGGCCATGAATAAACTATTCTTGAAGTTTATAAAGGCACAGAGAGATGGCTCAACAGTTTAAGAGGACCTGGGCTTGATTTCTCTTGCTACTTTGTTTCCAACCCAGTTCCCGGATAAAAGAAATCTCAATCAGTTAACAAAACAAACTATAAACCTAGATTGGGCAGATCTCCCACTGCACTACTCTATTCCCATCTATATTATCCCATATAACTTGCAGTTTCTCTAGGCCCCGAGCTTCCCTCTCTGCAGCCTCTCTGTCGATCCCCCCCACCCCCAGCCCTACCTCTACCCCCCTCCCCCCTCCCCCACTTAGCTCCCCTCCTTCCTCTTGATCCCCCTAGGCTCCTCCCCTAAACTCTCAGTTCCTCCCCCTTCCTCCTGCCCAATCATTGGCTCAAGCCTAAGGTTCACAAGGCAACTCCTCTTTTGCAGCCCCTCTGAGGAGTGGAATTAGCATCAAAATACAAGCCCAGCCTATCCACAACAGATTCTTAGTGCCCACACCAGGCAGCTCACAACTACCTGTAACTCCACCAATTCCAGGGCATCTAATGGCCTCTTGTGGCTTCTGCAAGCACCACACACCCCTGGGGTGCACATAGATACATGCAGCTACTTCACATATAAACATAAAATAAAATAAACATTTCAAGTTTTAGTCAAGAGATATAACATAATGAATTCATGTGTTCTCAGGCAAGGTCTCCAAAATGAACCCCAGAGCTGGGGGCTTACTCCTTCCCACCATCATGGAAGTATTTCCTTATCTGAGCTGCTTGTTTGTAACTAGCCCATCAGCACTACATTTCATCTCATATAGTTAGAAGTGTCATATTTTACAAAAGAAAGGGTTATTCATTCATCAGAAAAACGCTCCAGAAGCAACCATATAGATTTCAGAGGAGGACGCATTTCTGGCAGTACCAAAAGTACTCAAGTGGCATCATGGGAACATAGAGAGGTGTCTCAATATTTGAACAGAAACAATCTTCTGGAAATAATATTAGGACTCAAGAATCCAGGGGAATTAGCATTTGATTCTTTCTAGAAGAGAAAAAGTTATCCTTGATTTGATATTGATTTTAAAAACTAATTGTGCTGTCTTCATAGTCCATAAGGGAGATTCAAAGGAAGCTCTTCATCTCACAGTCTCCTTCCTCTTCACTTTGCTTCTAGTGGGAAGGCTTTGGGGGTGGAGGGGGTGGGGGTGGGGCTCAGAGATCTTTTGGCACTGTAGGAGACTTTCTGTGACTCAGAAAATGGATTCAGGGTCCCCTGAATCAGGCCACTGCTCAGACCTGAGAATGGGCTTCCAAACATGCTTTGCCTACTTAGGACCCATTGCCTTTTCATACAAGGAAGGCTATGCACTCTGGAGAGCCATACAACAATATGTATTTACCAAATACTTGCTGTATTCTAGGAATTATTTAGGTTGCTTTGTGTCTAATAATTAACGTAATGCCTATAATAGTACTGTGGCTTAGCCTCCATTATTAGGATCTGTATTGGCATCTGTCCCCTAAACAAGCACAGGGCAGTATGGGTCACTGGGGCCAGACAGCATGACAAGGACAGAAACTTGCTTCAGACCACCTTTGGGAAGTTGACTCATGAGCACTCTTGGCCCAACTAATCTCACCTTCAGATTGCCGTTTGCCTGCTGCATTATCCATGTAGACTCTTGGTTCTTAAAGGGATGGCTTATATTTATTCCACATTTTACTGGTGGGTGAACAAAAGCTGACTTAGGCCAAGAACTATGCTTTGGAGTCCTGTGAAGAGTTAGTCAGTGGGAACAATAAGACTTTCCCCTATGATGTGTGCTCTCAATCTCTCTCTAACACTAGATCTTCATTGGTATCCTTTGCTCTAGCCTTCCCCATAACCTGATCCAAGCTGGCCCTCCATGTAGGGATGTGAGGAACTTGTGACAAGTTGAAGCCTGCCTCTGGTTCCGGTGGGCTACAGCAAACATGGCAGGAGGCACCAAGTGGTCTCAAAGTAACACAAGACCTGGATAGGCACCATGTGAAGTTCTTGTTGCCTTGGAAGGTGATGTCCTGTGTCTATGTGAGAGGACAGATAACGAGTATTGGAAGCAGTAGGGTACAGGGGCTGCTTTGTGTATACTGTAAGTGTTTAGATATAAGCAATGGCTACAAGGGGTAGGGGTGCCGAGGAACAAGCTCTCACTCCCCAGGAAAAATCCTAACTGGCTTTGACAGCAGCATCTGTAGGGTCCCCATCTACCCTTAACAGAGTCCCATGAAGGCAGGTGGGTAGGTTTTAACCACTATAGCATGTGACAATGACAGACATAACTTTCTTCCTATAAAACTAGGCCATAAGTGGTGAAAATCGCTCTTTCCTATCCAGCAAACATCTTTTGCTGCTATGGGCTATCTAGGCAAAGGTCCTTGGCAGCTGTGGCTGTATAGATGAGGGTCCCTTGAGGCTGTTGGCTATACAGGTGGGAGTCTGAAGCATTGAGTACAGTTCTAGTTGGAGCTGCTTATACCCTGACTATTGTAGTCTACCGTGAACTATTGCACTGGGGATGGAGGATGAAGGACAAAGCTAGTCTATGAAAAGGAGTCAGATGTGGAATCTACACGTGGTTGTCCACTGTGGCTCTCAGGATATGAGGAGATAAGGAGATGGAAGACAGAAGCAGGGAATGATGGGATCAGAGCTTCCATAGAGAAGGAAAGTGGTTCTGAAGAACCCTTTTAGGGACTCACTGCCATGATAAAAGAGGGGAGATACCAGAGAAGCCAGAGAAGCCAGGAGAGCTCAGGTACCAGTGAGGCAGGAGGCTACTCCTTCCCTGCCCTGGCAGGCATCTCTTTTATTTCACTCTTCCAGCGTCCATAGCCAACCAAGTGCCCACGCAGAAGATTTTTTGCCTAAATGTTATGTCAAGTTCATGACCATTGATGATCTCTGTCAAGCTCCTGTCTTCCTTTCCCAGCTGTGTTTAGGCAGCAGCTCAGTAGTGTGTTGGGTGAGTTCAGAAATCATTACTGCCTTCTTCCCCAAGGGGCAAACTGATAGGAGAACATGCCTGCAAAAGGCAGTTAGGACCTCTTTAGACAATATAATTAACCTCCTCACATTGCAGCTTGTAGAGCAGATAATCCTGTCAAATGCTGTCTAATCTTTCTGATGTTCAACATGTTTTAATTAAAACCGAAAAGCTTGGGTTGGGCAGGAGGAGCATCTGAGTTTGTCTTTTTGATTTGCAGCAGAATTCATCATTCTTTTGGTCTCCATCCTGAACCATATAGGAGCAATGAGTGTCTGTTGCGAGCACATAGTAGGTATGTTGAGAGCACACAGTGAGTATCCACCAAACCAATGGCAGCGAAGACACGGAGAGGGAAAGCTGAGCTGCGTGCACTGGGTTTCACGGATCTGTCTCTCCCTAGCAGGTCTGGGGATTTTCTGATAGAGTGGGGCGGGAGAACAAAATACAGCCATGCTTCCATTTGGTGTGTTCTTTGTGCTTGCCTGGAGCCTTCAGAGAATAAGAAATACCAGCAAACAAGTCAGGTTGTTCCTGGGCTGAGTCTCTAGAACTGCACATTTTTCCTTGAAAAGCAACTGAATTCTTCCCCCCACCCCGGCTTTTTTTTTTTTTTTTTTTTTTTTTGTCTCCAGCAGCCACTTGGGATTATTATAAACAAACAGAAGGCGGAGAGAAAAGTATTTTACTTCACCAAGGATATGTTGGAAATGACATCTGAGCTATATCTAGAACTATTCTGTATTTAAGTAGCTGGTGTTTTCTCATATGTCTCCACCTTTCTTCTAAAGACTGCTGTTTTCAGGGATACTGCAAACTGCATACGCTTCCTAGTGACAATGTCAGCCCTCAGCTCTAAGGGCCTTCCATTGACTTCACCTCTAAAGCTCCTTGCTCTACTAAAACACATTTCTAGGTTGTTGGGTTTTTTTTTTCTTTCTGAGAATTCCCAATTTCCTGTTGACTCTAAGTTACAATTCATATCATTTTCAGAGTAAGCGTAGCATGCTGTCCCTGGTCCCGAAATTATTTCTGAGAAGTTCCCCACACACTAGAATATGAGCTTGCTGGGGTCAGGAATCATATCTGTTTATTTATCTGAGTCTTCTTAGGGTATATAATGACAGGGAAGAGAAACACTGCATACATTTCTGCAGGTGATTATTTTAGAGTATTGGCAAAATGGACTCATAGCCACAGTGACAGGTGTCATCCCCTGTCACCCCCACCTCAGTCTCTCTGTTCATCATCTTGTCACTTCAAAGTCCACTCTCCATCCAGGGCCTCCACTGGGGTTTCTCTTCAGAGCTGGTGTTTCGCACAAGTGCATGTTAGGAACCCTTTCTTCCTCCTGGGAAGTACCAATCCCGTTGTTTCCTGCTTTGCCTTCAATTTTTTCATTCTTTGAGATCCACATGGGAATTTCCTTTTCCCATAGGCCCACTGAGCAACTGAGTCTGAGCTTGAGATAACCCAAAATTGGTTGAATGAGTGAGTGCATCTCAAGACAATAACCTATGAGGAGAAATAAACATAATGGATAAATTCTTCCTGTGCTCATTTTATTGCCTGTGACACTACTTTGGAGTAGGCTTTTCCATATGAGAATACATAATGATGACTAGTCTCTAATGCCAGCAATATATTGTGTTGAGTTACAGTTCTGATTCTGACTTGTCTGGGATGAATAGATTTCTTGGCGATGTTCTAGGTGTAGATGTTCTAGAAATTGTTTAATCCCCAACCGGGGTTTCTACCCCACCTTAGACCATTTTTTCCCCTGGAAAATACACACACACACATTTTCTATTTACTGTAAGCCTCAAATAGCACACGAGCTGGGTTCTATGTTGTTAGAATCTATTTTCCTATCGATAACCTTGAGTTATTACTATGTTTCATTTGGGCTGCTCCAAACTCCAATTGGCCAGTCCTCAGGGCCATATTTTCTTTACTCCTAACCCATAGTAGCTTCTCTGTCCTCCCTCTACCTTTTTTCTTCTCCTCGTGGTTGTCCAATCCCAAGTCTGTGAAACCTAACCCCCACCTATATCTCTTCTACCTAGCTATTGACTGTTGGTATTTTTATTTACCAATCAGAAATAACTTAGGGATAGGGTCACTGAGCTCCTATGTGCAGAGTCTCTTATCTCTATGTGCAACCAGTCTTGGGGGGTCCAATGTTAGCACTAGAATATAAGCAGCACCATGCCAAACCACAAACTAAAGAGTACTTTAGTTCTCTTATCCTGAGTTAGAGTATCTCTTTAGCAGATGAAAGTCAAGTCAAATTGGGTATTTGTCGCTGTATGAATCTCAGCTGCCTATTTCATTAGAATATAATTTTTATGAAGACAGATGTTGAGAATGTCAAAGACATAAAATAAGGCAGGAAAATGAAATAGGTCCTCAGGCCTTGCTGTACATTAGAACCACTTGGGAGCCCTTAACAATTCTAGTGTCTTGGTCCCACCCCTTTCCTTAAATCATATATCTGTGGGTGACAGCCGGCATCAGTATACTATAAAGACTTCCAGGGAGTGTCAAAGTTCAGCAGAACTGGAACCCATTTTGACAAGCATCATGAGGGCCTATTCCAGGAGTGAATGGATTTGCCTAATGGTCAAGTCACTTTTCACAAGATTTCAGCATCATGGGAGAAAAGAGAACACAGGGAAAAAAGAAACCTTCTTAGCCTTTTAAAATATGGTCTTAGACCTACTGCTGATTCGAGAGTGTATCACCATCTTCATGGTCTAGAGGGTCGTTTATTAAGCCCAGGGTCAAAATTGATAGGACTGTTAAGAAGGATCTATTGCTGTAAAGGGATACCATGGGTATGACAACTCTTCGAAGGAAAAGCATTTAATTGTGGCTTGCATATAGTTTGGAAGTTTAGTCTATTGATCTCAAGGCAGGAAGCATGGTGATATGTGGGCAGATATGGTGCTAGAGACATAGCTTGGAGTTCTACACCTATATCCACAGAGAGCAGGAGGAGAGAGCACTGCCAGGCCTAGCTTCAGCTTTTGAAGCCCCAAAGTCTACCCCTAGTAACAAGTTCACTTCAGCAAGGTCACACATCCAGATACTTGTCAAGTAGTACAACTCCCTAATGGCCACACATTAAATGTATGAATCTACTGGGCCCATTCCACCACCTTGTGCTCATATGTTGGCGTGGAGAAGTAGAGATGGAGGTGAAACTCAGGCTTCTACCAGCTTCTTCATAGTATAGGGGAATAGTAAATTGTTGATAATAGTCCATTATGTTATCTTCTGGTTTATTAAGAGATGTTCATTCACAATCAGTATTTAAAGGGTAGCTGTAGTTTTGCTATAGATTACCCTTCTCATCTCTATGCCCCTTAACTCTTGGTTAATGAGTAGGCCACACAAGGACAAGTGTGGTTAGGATTTAATGGCATATCAGAGACAGAAGGGTTTTGCCAAACATAAGCTTCAATTCTTTCCCTCTCTCACCATATACAGATTTGTTTACCCAGTTCATGCTTTCTTTATTGCTTCTATTTCCATTTTCAGGTCTTGAGCAGTTTTATTTTTTTCTTCAATTGTTTATTTCTTCTTTACTTTCTTTGAGGTTTTTTATTCATTTCCTCCAATTGTTTGTTTGTGTTTTCCTGGATGTCTTTAAGGGATTTCTTCATTTCTTCATTCAGGACCCCCTATTATCCTCATATAGTTGATTTTAAGGTATTTTACTTGTGCTTATTCTATGTTGGAATATTCAGATCTGCTATGGTAGGACAGCAGTGCCCTAGTGTAGACACATTGTTCTATCTGTTCCTGATTGTGTTCTTATGCTGGTGTGTAGGCATTTGGGTTTGGTGAGGTTATAGTTCTAAGTGCTGGTTTCTGGGTTTACTTTGGTGGTTGCTTTTTTCCCTTGCTTTCTGTTTTCTCTGGAATTTTAGAGAGTTTTTTGGCTGAGTGTTGCTTGATTTACTGAGCTGCTCAAAGAGGCTGGTGGGTTTATGGGGGCTTGCTTTTGTGTTAGAGGGTTGGGGAAGGGGAGGATGAGAGGAGATGGTCTGAGGGAATGGACAGTGGACAAGTGGGAGAGGCAGCTGCTCCTGCTATTCTGTTGAAGTCTTAGAGGTGGCCCTGAAATTGGGTCTGGGTTAATAGGTGGAGTATGGGTGGTTTGTAAGCAGCCTACCTGAGGTTCTGACAATCATTGCCTATGGTTGAGAAGGGAATATCTACCACTCAGGTTGGGTTCTGGGACATAGTGATGGGGTGGGAAACAGGAAATGGTCTGATCTTCTAGTAGCCTTGGCCTGTGGTTGAGCAGTGGGTATCCTCCCAAGTAGGAGTCTATGACACAGCTATGAGTTAGGAAGTTAAAAGGCAGCAGGGGATGCATAGGAGGAATGGGGAAGCTGCAGCAAGTTTCTATTGCAGGTCTAGGGGTGACATTCAGAATTGTTTTCTTTTTTTTTATTAGATATATTCTTTATTTACATTTCAAATGATTTCCCCTTTCCTGGTTCCCCTCACCCCCAACCCCGGAAAGTCCCATAAGCTATCTCCCCTCCCCTGTTCCCCAATCAACCCCTCCTGCTTCCCTGTCCTGGTATTCTCCTACACTGCTGCATCAAGCCTTTCCCGGACCAGAGTCCTCTCCTCCCTTTGGTCCAACAAGGCCATCTTCTGCTGTCTATGCTTCTGGAGCCATGGGTAATACCATGTGTACTATCTGGTTGATGTGTTTGTCCCTGGGAGCTCTTGGAGTACTGGGTAGCTCATATTGCTGTTCCTCCTATGGCGCTGCAAACACCTTCAGCTCCTTGGGTCCTTTTTCTAGCTCCTCCATTGGGCACCCCATGCTTAGTTCAATGGCTGGCTGAGAGTGTCCCCCTCTGTATAGTTTGAGAAATAATACAGGGTAGAGAAAATCTATGGGCAGCCTACTTGGTCTTCTCAGCAAAATCAAAAGAAGGAAAACACACACCACCACCACCACCACCACCACCATCACCACCACCAAAATGACAGGAATTAAGAATCATTGGACATTGATATTTCTCAATTTCAATGGCCTCAATTCCCCAATAAAAAGACACAGATTAACTGTATGAATAGGAAAACTGGACCCATCCCTTTTCTGCATACAAGAAACATACCTCAACATCAAGGATAGATATTACTTCAGGGTAAAGGTTGGAAAAGATATTACAAGCAAATGGACCTAAGAAGCATGCTGGTGTAGGCATTTTAATATCTAACAAAATAGACTTCAAACCAAAATTAATCAAAGGAGATACTGCATATTCATCAAAGGAAAAATCCACTAAGATTATATTTTAATTCTTAACTTTTATGCCTTAAATACAAGGATCACCCATTTTTGTAAAATAAGCCCTATTACAATGTGAATCACACATTCACCTCACAAAGTGGGAGACTTCAATACCCTACTCTCACCAATTGATAGGTCGTTTCAAAAATAACTAAACAGAGAAATTCTGGAGCTTACTGACATTACAAACCAAATGGACCTAACAAATATTTATAGAACATTCCACCCAAACATAAAAGAATATACCTTTCTTGGCACCTCACACAACTTTCTCCAAAACTTGACCATATATATTCAGCACAAAACAAGTCTCAACAGATACAAGAGAATGAAATAACTTCCTACAACCTATCAGATCACCATGGATTAAAGCTGGATTTCAACAACAGAAAGCCTACAGAGTAATGGAAACTGAACAATTCTCTATCCGATGAAAAGTGGATCAAAGGAAAAATAAAGAAATTAAAGATTTTCTATTCAATGAAAAGTAGTACATGACATACCCAAACTTAGAGGACACAAAGAGAATGGTAAGAGTAAAATCCATAGTACTTAGTGCTTTCCAATAACAAATTGGAAAGATCTCATATTTAATAGCATACGTGAAAGCTTTAAAACAAAAGGAAGTAAACACATCCAAGAGGAGTAGAAGGCAAGGAATTATCAAATCAAGAGCTGAAACAGAAACAAAGAGAACAATTCAAGGAATCAACGAAACCAAGAGTTGGTTCTTTGAGAAAATCAACAAGATAGACAAACTAAATCCAAATTAACTAAAAGACAGAGAATATCCAAATTGACAAAATCATAAACAAAAGAACAGGACATAACAATAGACACTGAGGAAATTCAGAGAATCATAGGGCATACTTTATTTTTTTTATTTGATATATTTTTAATTTACATTTCAAATGATTTCCCCTTTTCTGGCTTCCTACTCCCCGAAAGTCCCATAAGCCCTCTTCCCTCCCCTTGTACCCTCATCCACCTCCTCCCACTTCCCTGTTCTGGTTTTGCCCTGTACTGCTACACTGAGTCTTTCCATAACCAGGGGCCTCTCCTTCGTTCTTCTTGGACATCATTTGATGTGTGGATTATGTTTGGGGTATTCTAATTTTCTAGGCTAATATCCACTTATTAGTGAGTACATACCATGAACTCAAGAAGTTAGACCCCAGAAGACTGGCTTACCTCACTTAATATGATGTTCTCTAGCTCCATCCATTTGTCTAAGAATTTCATAAATTCATTGTTTCTAATGGCTGAATAGTACTCCATTGTGTACATATACCACGTTTTTTATATCCATTCCTCCATTGAGGGATACCTGGGTTCTTTCCAGCTTCTAGCTATTGTAAATAGGGCTACTATGAACATAGTGGAGCACGTATCTTTATTACATGCTGGGGAATCCTCTGGGTACATGCCCAGGAGTGCTATAGCAGGATCCTCCTGAAGTGATGTACCCAGTTTTCTGAGGAACTGCCAGACTGATTTCCAGAGTGGTTGGACCAATTTGCAACCCCACCATCAGTAGGAGTGTTTCTCTTTCTCCACATCCTCGCCAGCACCTGCTGTCTCCTGAGTTTTTATCTTAGTCATTCTGACTGGTGTAAGGTGAAATCTCAGGGCTATTTTGGTTTGCATTTCCCTAATGACTAATGATGTTGAGCATTTTTAAGATGCTTTTCAGCCATCCGAAGTTCTTCAGGTGAAAATTCTTTGTTTAGCTCTATACCCCATTTTTTTAATAGGGTTATTTGGTTTTCTGGGGTCTAACTTCTTGAGTTCTTTGTATATATTGGATATTAGCCTTCTGTCAGATGTAGGGTTGGTGAAGATCTTTTCCCAATTTGTTGGTTGCCGATTTGTCGTTTTGATGGTGTCCTTTGCCTTACAGTCCCATAGCCCCTAAAGAAATAGAAGGGGTCATAGAAAGTCTTCCAACCAAAAAAAGCACAGGACCAGATGGTTTCAGTGCAGAATTCTATCAGACCTTCAAATAAGACCTAACACCAATACTCTTCAAACTATTCCACAAAATAGAAACAGAAGGAACACTACCCAACTCCTTCTACGAAGCCACAATTACGCTGATACCAAAACCACACAAATATCCAACAAAGAAAGAGAACTTCATATCAATTTCCCTTATGAACATCGATGCAAAAATACTCAATAAAATTCTTGCCAACCGAATCCAAGAACACATCAAAACGATTATCCACTATGATCAAGTAGGCTTTATCCCAGGGATGCAGGGATGGTTCAATATACAGAAATCCATCAATGCAATTCACTACATAAACAAATTCAAAAAAACCCCACATGGTCATTTCATTGGATGCTGAAAAAACATTTGACAAAATTCAGCATCCTTTCATGCTTAAAGTCTTAGAAAAAACAGGAATTCAAGGCCCATACCTAAACATAGTAAAAGCAATATACAGCAAACTGGTAGCCAGCATCAAACTAAATGGAGAGAAACTTGAAGCAATCCCACTAAAATCAGGGACTAGACAAGGCTGCCCCCTCTCTCCTTATCTTTTCAATATTGTACTTGAGGTACTAGCTAGGGCAATTAGACAACATATGGAGGTCAAAGGGATATAAATTGGAAAGGAAGAAGTCAAACTATCACTATTTGCAGATGATATGATAGTCTACCTAAGTGACCCAAAAAACTCCACCAGAGAACTCCTACAGCTGATAAACAGCTTCAGCAAAGTGGCAGGTTTTAGAATCAACTCAATCAAATCAGTAGCCTTCTTATACTCAAAGGATAAGCAGGCTGAGAAAGAAATTAGGGAAATGATACCCTTCACAATAACCATAAACAATATAAAGTACCTTGGTGTGACTCTGACCAAACAAGTGAAAGATCTGTATGACAAGCACTTCAATTCTCTGAAGAAGGAGATGGAAGAAGACCTCAGGATAGCTGAAACTATTCTCAACAACAAAAATTCTGTGGGAATCAGTATCCCTGACCTCAAGCAATACTACAGAGCAATAGTATTAATAACTGCATGGTATTGGTACAGTGACAGGCAGGCAGATCAATGGAATAGGATTGAAGTTCCAGAAATGAACCCACATACCTATGGCCACTTGATCCTGGAAAAAGGGGCTGAAAACATCCAGTGGAAAAAAGATAGCTTTTTCAGCAAATGGTGCTGGTTCAACTGGAGGTCAGCATGCAGAAGAATGCAAATTGATCCATCCTTATCTCCTTGTACTAAGCTCAACTTCAAATGGATCAAGGACCTCCACATAAAGCCAGACACTCTGAAGCTAATAGAAAAGAAACTGGGTAAGACCCTTGAGGACATCGGTACAGGGGAAAGGTTCCTGAACAGAGCACCAATAGCTTATGCTCTAAGATCAAGAATTGACAAATGGGGCCTCATAAAATTACAAAGGGCATACTTTAAAAACTTGTACTCCATCAAATTGAAAATCTAAAAGAAATGGATAATTTTCTCCATAGAAACTGCTTACCAAAGTTAAGTCAAGATCAGATAAGCAATTTAAGCAGACCTATATCACCTAATGAAATAGAAGCTGTCATTACATGTCTCCCAACCAATAAATAAATAAGTGAATAAATGAATACCAAAACCCCCAAATAAATAAATAAGTAAGTAAATAAAACCCACCAACAAACAAAAAGCAGTGCTATATGGTTTTAGTTTAGAACTCTACCAGACTTTTTAAAGAAGAGTTAATGCCAATGCTCCAAAATTATCCCATACAATAGAAACAGAAAGCACATTGCCCAGTTCATTTTATGTCAAGTTGATCCATTCTTAGCTCCCTGTACAAAGGCCAAGTCCAAGTGGATCAAGGACCTCTACATAAAACTAGATACGTTGAGAGGAAGGGCCATCAGCAGTAGAACCAAGAGGACAGGGTCCAGGCAGACCCAGCGCCCACGACCACTGGCCATCGCTGGCCAGCCAGGCTGCAAGCAGCGGCAGATTTACGGTGCCTTTCACCACACAGAAGCCACATCAGAACTCTGCCTCCCGCCAGTCAGTTACGAGGGCTCCATATTGGTTCTCGGTCACCAGAGAAATCAGACTGAGGTACACAAATATAACCCGAGACCAACATCGTGGGGGTCTAAGCCCGACGGGCGTTGGCCTGCACCCAGGCCCTGGGCTGATCGGGGGTCCACCAGGGTGCAAACCCAGCCAGGAGGTTTTTTTCCTCCCGGGCCGGCGTGCGAGCACCACCACCATTTTGCCTAAGGGAAGCCAGGGAGACCTAGCAGGCAAAACCAAACCGGCTAACAGGCATAGCCCGAGGCGGACATAGCAGGGGTCTCAGACGGTCAGGCCCTGGACTGCCCCCAGGCCCTGGGCTGCTCGGTGGGCCATCTGTGTGCCGACCCGGCCAGGAAGTTGTTTATCCGGGCCAGTTTGCGCACCACCGCCATTTTGCCTACGGGAAGCCAGAGAGACCTAGCAGGCAAAACCAAACCAGCTAACAGGCATAGCCCAAGGCGGACATAGCAGGGGTCTCAGACGGTCAGGCCCTGGACTGCCCCCAGGCCCTGGGCTGCTCGGTGGGCCATCTGTGTGCTGACCCAGCCAGGAGGTTGTTAGTCCAGCAGACTCTCCCAACACTCTCAGGGAACTCACGCACGCCACCATCCTAGCCACCTGACACACCCAATTAACACCCACAGCTGAGAGGAACTTTGCACCGACATTGGCCTGCCAGGCTTTTGCCTAGACTCAGGGCCTGAGCAGCTAGGCTAGCCTTGTGTGCACCAACCCGGTTGGGAGTTCTGCTGCCCAGATCAGCCTGGGCGGCAGCACCACATCTCCAAGTCCTGCAAGTGGCTAGCTGGGTTTCCGGGCGGCCAGCTAGGAGAAGTCAGTGTGCTCCAGTGAATCCAGCGGGCCGCAGTGGGAGCCTTTGGGTGCCTGCTTTGGGATCTGAACAGTCTGGGCAGCAGCACCCTGTCTACAAGCAGTGCAGGAGGTAAGCTGTGCACCAGAGGCCAACTGGGAAGGGGCAGCTTGCACTGGTGAGTCTAGCACTGACAAGACAAACTAACACCAGTGAGAAATAGATGGCAAAAGGCAAACGCAGGAACGTCACTAACAGAAATCAAGGCAATATGGCAACATCTGAACCCAATTCTCCTCTACCAACATGTCCTGGATACCCCATCACACCAGTAAAACAAGATTTGGATTTAAAATCACTGGTCATGATGCTGGTACAGGAACACATGAAGGACATACTTAAAGAAATTCAGGAGAAAATGGATCAAAAGTTAGAAGCCCTTGCAAGGGAAACACAAAAATCATTGAAAGAAATCCAGGAGAATACAAAAGCCAACAAGGAGGAAATGCAAAACACACTTAAAGAAATACAGGAGAACTTTGGTCAACAGGCTGAGGTCATAAAAGACGAAACACAAAAATCTCTTAAAGAAATACAGGAGAACTTTGGTCAACAGGCTGAGCTCATGAAAGAGGAAACAAAAATCTCTTAAAGAATTACAGGAAAACACAAACATGCAAGTGAAGGAGCTAAGCAAAACCATCCAGGATCTAAAATCAGAAGTAGAAACAACTAAGAAAACTCAAAGGGAGACAACTTTGGAGATAGAAAGCCTTGGGAAGAAATCAGGGGACAGAGATGCAAATATCAACAACAGAATACAAGAGATAGAAGAAAGAATCTCAGATGCTGAAGATTCCATAGAAACCATGGACTCAACAGTTAAAGAAAATGCAAAATGCAAAAAGCTTGTAACCCAAAATATCCAGGAAATCCAGGACACAATGAGAAGACCAAACCTAAGGATTATAGGCATAGATGAGAGTGAAGATTTACAACTTAAAGGGCCAGCAAATATCTTCAATAAAATTATGGAAGAAAACTTCCCTAACCTAAAGAGAGAGATGCCCATGAATATACAAGAAGCCCACAGAACTCCAAACAGACTGGACCAGAACAGAAATACTTCCCGTCACATAATAATCAAAACACCAAATGTTCTAAACAAAGAAAGAATACTAAAGGCAGTAAGAGAAAAAGGCCAAGTAACATATAAAGGAAGACCTATCAGAATCACAGCAGACTTTTCACCTGAGACTATGAAGGCTAGAAGGTCCTGGGCAGATCTCATGCAGACTCTAAGAGAACACAAATGCCAACCAAAACTACTATATCCAGCAAAACTCTCAATCACCATAGATGGAGAAACTAAGATATTTCATGACAAAACCAAGTTTACCCAATATCTATCCATAAACCCGGCCCTAAAAAGGATAATAGGAGGACAACACCAATACAAGGAGGGAAACTTCACCCTGGAAAAAGCAAGATAGTAACCTTTCATCAAACCCAAAAGAAGTTAAGCATTCAAATTTAAAAAATAACGTCAAAAATGATAGGAAGTAACAATCACTATTCCTTAATATCTCTTAACATCAATGGACTTAATGCCCCAATAAAAAGACACAGACTAACTGACTGGATACGTAAACAGGACCCTACATTTTGCTGCTTACAGGAAACACACCTCAGGGTCAAAGACAAACACTACCTTAGAGTAAAAGGCTGGAAGACAATTTTACAAGCAAATGGTCTCAGGAAACAAGCTGGAGTAGCCATTTTAATATCAGATAAAATTGACTTTCAACCCAAAGTCATCAAAAGAGACCCTGAGGGACACTTCTTGCTGGTCAAAGGAAAAATACAAAAAGAAGAACTGTCAATCCTGAACATCTATGCCCCAAATGCAAGGGCACCCTCTTTCGTAAAAGAAACTTTATTAAAATTAAAAGCACACATTGCACCTAACACAATAATTGTGGGTGACTTCAACACTGCACTTTCCTCAATGGACCGATCAGGAAAACAGAAACTAAACAGGGACACAATGAAACTAATTGAAGCTTTGGACCAATTAGATTTAACAGATATATATAGAACATTCTATTCTAAAACAAAAGAATATACCTTTTTCTCAGCACCTCATGGTACCTTCTCCAAAATCGACCATATAATTGGTCACAAGACAGAACTCAACAAATATAAGAAGATAGAACTAATCCCATGCCTCCTATCTGATCACTATGGAGTAAAAGTGGTCTTCAATAGCAACAGAAACAACAGAAAACCCACATACACGTGGAAACTGAACAATACTCTACTCAATGATACCTTGGTCAAGGAAGAAATAAAGAAAGAAATTAAAGACTTTTTAGAACACAATGAAAATGAAAACACAACATACCCAAATCTATGGGACACAATGAAAGCAGTGCTAAGAGGAAAACTCATAGCCCTGAGTGCCTCCAAAAAGAAAATGGAGTGAGCATACATTACCAGCTTAATGACACACCTGAAAGCCCTAGAACAAAAAGAAGCTATTTCGCCCAGGAGGAGTAGAAGGCAGGAAATCATCAAACTCAGGGCCGAAATCAATCAAGTAGAAACAAAGAGAACCATACAAAAAATCAACAAAACCAGGAGCTGGTTCTTTGAGAAAATCAACAAGATAGATAAACCCTTAGCCAGACTGACCAAAGGGCACAGAGAAAGTATCCAAATTAACAAACTTAGAAATGAAAAGGGAGATATAACAACGGAAACTGAGGAAATCCAAAAAATCATCAGATCCTACTACAAGAGCCTGTACTCAACACAACTGGAGAATCTGGAGGAAATGGACAATTTCCTTGACAGATACCAAATACCAAAATTAAATCAGGACCAACTAGACCATCTAAACAGTCCCATAATGCCTAAAGAAATAGAAGGAGTCATAGAAAGTCTTCCAACCAAAAAAAGCACAGGACCAGATGGCTTCAGTGCAGAATTCTACCAGACCTTCAAAGAAGAGTTAACACCAATACTCTTCAAACTATTCCACAAAATAGAAACAGAAGGAACACTACCCAATTCCTTCTACGAAGCCACAATTACGCTGATACCAAAGCCACAAAAAGATCCAACAAAGAAAGAGAACTTCAGACCAATTTCCCTTATGAACATCGATGCAAAAATACTCAATAAAATTCTTGCCAACCGAATCCAAGAACACATCAAAACGATCATCCACCATGATCAAGTAGGCTTTATCCCGGGAATGCAGGGTTGGTTCAATATACGGAAATCCATCAATACAATCCACTACATAAACAAACTCAAAGAACAAAACCACATGGTCATTTCATTGGATGCTGAAAAAGCATTTGACAAAATTCAGCATTCCTTCATGCTTAAAGTCTTGGAGAGAACAGGAATTCAAGGCCCATACCTAAACATAGTAAAAGCAATATACAGCAAACCGGTAGCCAGCATCAAACTAAATGGAGAGAAACTTGAAGCAATCCCACTGAAATCAGGGACCAGACAAGGCTGCCCCCTTTCTCCTTATCTTTTCAATATTGTACTGGAGGTACTAGCTCGGGCAATTCGACAACATAAGGAGGTCAAAGGGATACAAATTGGAAAGGAAAAAGTCAAACTATCATTATTTGCAGACGACATGATCGTCTACCTAAGTGACCCAAAGAACTCCACTAGAGAGCTCCTACAGCTGATAAACAACTTCAGCAAAGTGGCAGGTTATAAAATCAACACAAGCAAATCAGTGGCCTTCCTATACTCAAAGGATAAGCAGGCTGAGAAAGAAATTAGGGAAATGACCCCCTTCACAATAGCCTCAAACAGTATAAAGTATCTTGGGGTGACTCTTACCAAACATGTGAAAGATCTGTATGACAAGAACTTCAAGACTCTGAAGAAGGAAATGGAAGAAGACCTCAAAAAATGGGAAAACCTCCCATGCTCATGGATCGGTAGAATCAATATAATTAAAATGGCCATTTTGCCTAAAGCACTATACAGATTCAATGCAATACCCATCAAAATCCCAACTCAATTCTTCACAGAGTTAGAAAGAGCAATTATCAAATTCATCTGGAACAACAAAAAACCCAGGATAGCTAAAACTATTCTCAGCAACAAAAGAAAATCTGGGGGAATCAGTATCCCTGACCTCAAGCAATACTACAGAGCAATAGTGTTAAAAACTGCATGGTATTGTTACAGTGGCAGACAGGAGGATCAATGGAACAGGATTGAAGATCCAGAAATGAACCCACACACCTATGGCCACTTGATCCTTGACAAAGAGGCTGAAAACATCCAATGGAAAAAAGATAGCCTTTTCAACAAATGGTGCTGGTTCAACTGGAGGGCAGCATGCAGAAGAATGCGAATTGATCCATCCTTGTCTCCTTGTACTAAGCTCAAATCCAAATGGATCAAGGACCTCCACATAAAGCCAGACACTCTGAAGCTAATAGAAAAGAAACTGGGGCAGACCCTTGAGGACATCGGTACAGGGAGAAAGTTTCTGAACCGAACACCAATAGCGTATGCTCTAAGAGCAAGAATTGACAAATGGGACCTCATAAAATTACAAAGTTTCTGTAAGGCAAAGGACACCATCAAGAGGACAAATCGGCAACCAACAAATTGGGAAAAGATCTTCACCAATCCTACATCAGATAGAGGGCTAATATCCAATATATATATATAAAGAACTCAAGAAGTTAGACTCCAGAAAACCAAACAACCCTATTAAAAATGGGGTACAGAGTTAAACAAAGAATTCTCACCTGAAGAACTTCAGATGGTGGAGAAGCATCTTAAAAAATGCTCAACTTCATTAGTCATTAGGGAAATGCAAATCAAAACAACCCTAAGATTTCATCTTACACCAGTCAGAATGGCTAAGATTAAAAATTCAGGAGACAGCAGGTGTTGGAGAGGGTGTGGAGAAAGAGGAACACTCCTCCACTGCTGGTGGGGTTGCAAATTGGTACAACCACTCTGGAAAGCAGTCTGGCGGTTCCTCCGAAAACTGGGCACCTCACTTCCAGAAGATCCTGCTATACCACTCCTGGGCATATACCCAGAAGACTCCCCACCATGTAATAAGGATACATGTTTTACTATGTTCATAGCAGCCCTATTTATAATTGCCAGATGCTGGAAAGAACCCAGGTATCCCTCAACAGAAGAGTGGATGCAAAAAATGTGGTATATCTACACAATGGAGTACTATTCAGCCATTAGAAACAATGAATTCATGAAATTCTTAGGCAAATGGATGGAGCTAGAGAATATCCTACTCACTGAGGTAACCCAGACTCAAAAGGTGAATCATGGTATGCACTCACTAATAAGTGGATATTAACCTTGAAAACTGGAATACCCAAAACATAATCCACACATCAAATGAGGTACAAGAAGAAAGGAGGAGTGGCCCCTGGTTCTGGAAAGGCTCAGTGAAACAGTATTCAGCAAAACCAGAACGGGGAAGTGGGAAGGGGTGGATGGGAGGACAGGGGAAGAGAAGGGGGTTTACGGGACTTTCGGGGAGTGGGGGGGCTAGAAAAGGGGAAATCATTTGAAATGTAAATAAATTATATCGAATAAAAAAAAATTAAAAAAAAATTAAAAAAAAAACAAAACTAGATACGTTTAGTGTAATAAAAGAGAAAGTGAGAGAAAGCCTCAAATACATGGGCATAGGGGAAAATTTCCTGAACAGAACACCAATGTTTCATGCTCTAAGATCAAAAATCAACAAATGGGACCTCATAAAATTACAAAAAGGCAAAGGACACTGTCAGTAGGACAAAACTAAAACCAACAAATTGCAAAAAGATCTTTACTAATCTTGCATCCTATAGAGAGCTAATATCCAATATATACAAAGAACTCAAGAAGTTAGACTCCAGAGAAATAAATAATCCTATTAAAAATGGGTTACAGAGCTAAACAAAGAATTCCTAATTAAGGAATACTGAATGGCTAGAAGCACCTAAAGAAGTTTTCAAAATCCTTAATCATCAGTGAAATGCAAATCAAAACAACCCTTAGATTCTACCTCACACCAGTAAGAAAGGCTAAGATCAAAAGTTCAGGTGATAGCAGATGCTAGCAAGGATGTGGAGAAAGAGGAACTCTCCTCCATTGCTGTTGGGATTGCAAGCTGGCACAACCCCTCTGGAAATCAGTCTTGAGGTTCCTCAGAAAATTGGACATAATACTACCTGAGGACCCAGCTATACCACTCCTGGTCATATACCCAGAAGATGCTCCAACATGTAATAAGGACACATGCTCCACTATGTTCATAGAAGCCGTATTTATAACAGCCAGAAGCTGGAGACAACCCAGATGCCCCTCAACAAAGGAATGGGTACAGAACATGTGGTACATTTACAGAATGGAGTATAGCTCAACTATTAAAAACAATGACTTTATGAAATTCTTAGGCAAATGAATGGAACTAGAAAATGTCATCCTGAATGAGGTAAGGCAATCACAAAAGAACACACATGGTTTGTACTCACTGATAAGTGGATATTAGCCCAAAAGCTCAGCATACCCAAGATACAATTCACAGATCACATGAAGATCATGAAGAAGGAAGACCAAAGTGTGGATACTTCTGTCCTTCTTAGAAGGGGGATCAAAATACCCATGGGAGGAGATACAGAGACAAAGTGTGGAGCAAAGACTGAAGGAAAGGCCATCCAGAGACTGCCCCCTGACCTGGGGATCCATCCCATATACAGTCACCAAACCCAGACACTATTGTGGATGCTAACAAGTACTTGCTGACAGGAGCCTGGTATGGTTGTCTCCTGAGAGGCTCTGGTGGTGCCTGACAAATTCAGAAGTGGGTGTTCATAGCCAATCAATGGACTGAGTACAGGGTCCACAAGGAGGAGCTAGAGAAAGGACCCAAGGAGCTGAAGGAGTTTGCAGCCCCATAGAAGGAACAACAATATGAACCAACCAGTACCTCTAGAGCTCCCAGGGACTAAACCATCAACCAAAGAGTACACATGGAGAGACCCATGGCTTCAGCCGCATATGTAGCAGAGGATGGCCTTATTGGACATCAGTGAGAGGATAGTCCCTTGGTTCTGTGAAGGCTCAATGCCCCAGTGTACGGGAATGCCAGGTCAGGGAAGTGGGAGATGGTAGGTTAGTGATCAGGGGGAGGGGGCATGGGTTAGGGGGTTTTCAGAGGGGAAAGGGGATAACATTTGAGATGTAAATGTAAATAAAGAAAATATCTAATAAAAAAGTAAAGTAAAAGAAGAACAAAGCAGCAGTATGCTATGCACACACACACACACACAAAAGAAACCTTCTGGGTGTTCACTAGTCGGTAAGGTAATTAAATACACACACTGTCTCACAATACACATTAAAATAATAAATACATAAAATAATGACAAAATTTTACACATACACTCACATTTTATTTTGATGTATTTAAATCTTTGGCCCTTTGGAACTCACCATACTGGACTGATTGCACTACTTAAAGAGTGGGTCTCAGTTAATGTTTCTCTAGATTGTTACCCAGTTATTGTAACAGCTTTTGTAAGGTATTTCATATTCTAAGCATGTTCTTAGTGTTTGCCTATAGAAGAAAAAATCCTCAACACCTTTCTTGATGTTGACTCGTGTGTGGTGTGTTTGTGCTTCCTGTTCTATTTGTGTCTCCATGAATCTCTTAAGATGTTTACTAAGCATTTTGTGGTCCTGCTCTCTGACCAGCAGGATTCTTGTCTAACAAGTCAAGGCTCAATTACCTGAAATGCCTTTGTGGTCAAGTCTTGTAAGCAGTAGCCCCCTGTCATTCATAAGCAGGGAACTTGCTATGAATCTTCATATTTTGCTAAATTCTGCCCATAGGTTTTGGATGAGCACTGGAACACTAATGAAGTATCAAATTGTGACTACATTTGAGATGGGAAGCTCTGAGATAGAGTCTTAATTAGGGTTTCTATTACGGCAATGAAACACCAAAAAACAAGTTGGGGAGGGAGGAATAGGTTGATTTGGCTTACACTTCCATATTGCTATTCATCGTTGAAGAAAGTCAGTACAGGAACTCAAAGAGGACAGGGACCTAGAGGCAGGAGCTGATGCAGAGGCCATGGAGGTTTCCCATGGCTTTTCAGCCTGATTTTTGTAGAACCTAGGACCACCAGCCCAGAGCTATCACCACCCACAGTAGGCTGAGCCCTTTCACATTGATCACTAATTGAGAAAATGCCCCATACCTGGATCTTAGGGAGCTATTTCCTCAACTGAGGCACTTTCTTCTTAATGGCTCTAGCTTATGTCAAGTGGACACCTGAAAGCAGCCAGTGCAGGAAAGAGGTCAACCATCAACGTATAGAGATTAACTGAAGAAATGCCTCTCATTTCCCTAAAATTCCAATTTGTTGCTTTTCCATTCCTCCTACATAAGCCTTACTGGTAGTAGCAATGATGAGATGCTCCATGACTTTTTGGACCTGCTGATCAATTTTCAATCTGCCATACCAGACTATGGCTACACACTCTAGCACAACTACAAACTCCAGCAAAATGCAAAGGGCATAGGACTTCAGGGTTCTGTTCATCTAGTTCCACATTTCTTTAAGAAGCCTACTTTCTGATCACATAGTAAGCATGCTTGTTGGACACTATGTGTCGGCGTCTCTTTCTCTGTGTGCCTGTGTGCACAGTTGACCATGGAGGGCAGAGGCATTGAATCCTCTAGAGATGGAACTGAAGGCAGTCGAGATGTAACTGATGTAGGTTTGAGGACTGAACTGAAGGCTTCTGTCATCATAATGCATGCTCTTGACCAATGAATAGTCTCTTCAGCCTTTTTCTGTGTTTTTAAATGAATTTGACTCACCAAACAATTTGAGTCAATTAATGAAACTGAAAAAAAGGATTAGAGAAAAATTAGTGGAACTTACTCAATAATGATAAAAGACAAGGGATTAATAAAGAAAGGCTGCTACGGGTGATGGTGTGGGAGGACCATAGACTGAGATAAATGAAAATGTTATGCGTTTGTGCCATTGCTACATTGCTCACAAAGCTAGCTGTACACTTTCTAGCAGGTAAAATAAAAACACAGATATTGGCTATTACTTTTGCCATAAGAGAACTAGGTAGACATGAGGATTTCTTTTGATTCTGAGCTCTGGATCACTGCCCTGTTAAAGAACAAAATTCTCATTATAAAGAAATTTTAGGTCTCACTGTAATTTGGCAGTCACATATGTGGATTTGATTACAGGAAGCAGGGGGAGAGTAGACAGACATCTCCTCACCATATGGATGAAAAAAAAAATCCTCTTACTAACTGGCCTGGCAAGCAAAAAAGATGCAGGTTTTGAGACAGAGAAAACATGCAGTTTCAGAAGTCGTAAAACTAAAAATATGAAATGAAGTATGAAAGTGAATGTTTTGGGGGAGCAAATTATCATGCTAATCATTAAAATGGAAAGATGATGTGGTTCAGTAGGTTCAATAGATGCTTATGTAGGTCTAGCCTGGGTACAATCTGTGGTTCAAACTTCAGTACCACAATAAAAGCTGTTAATAAACCATGACACACACACACACACACACACACACACACACACACACACACACTGCTGTGTGGACAGTTTTCTATATATTTACTCCCTAACTCTTTTTATTTTGACTACTCTTTGATTTCCTCTTTCCTTGATGACCTTTGGAATTTAATTGTTCTACAGAGAGAATGGGAAGATATTTAAATCTCTCCCCTGGCATGGCAGACTGAAAATTGCTTAACAGTTCCAAAAAGTCTTATTTAGCATCTCATCATTGCTAGTATCTTGTCAGTTTAAGATTATTGTAAAATTTGGAAAACTTCTCCCAAGTTACTTCCACACTTGATCTTAGCCAAAAGATGGAGAAGTTATACCAAGTTACTTTCATATACTAGATGGAAGATTTGCCCCTGCCTCATGGTTAATATGATGATCCCATCATCCCTGGAAGTCCATTATACCCTGAGCTCTTCCAGTGTTAGTGTTTATGTGCATGCCATGAACAGCCATGATGCTTCGCCACCCATACCACTTTATGGAATGTGTCAGGTGAGTCGGGAGCAGAGTACTAAAAATAATTTCTAGATTTCTACACAGGTACATCTGGAATTCAGTATTGATGGGACATTAGACCATGTCAGTCCATCCTGTTAAATCTACACCAAACATATCCCAACCCTAACTTCCTATGTCTTCAAATAGCTTCTGTAGTTCTCCTTTGAGAAACAGTGACTAATGGGTCTTCATCAACTTCAAAAGAATATTTTATAAATTTCATAGAAACAAAGGCATAATAGTGCTTATTAGTCATGCCTTCCCCACCTATTGGCAGTGTTAGAGCAACAGAAGGAACCTTGAAGACAAGTATTCTCCTTTGGTGATATCGCCCTATAAGATGATCCATTTAGGGACAATCAAGAGTACTTTCCAGGCCCTTGAACAGGGGGTTGTTGGCAGTTGGTGAGTCCTAGTGAAGGACCATCTTGCTATGTGATCATGGACTAATTATTCAATTCCTCTGGTCTGAGTTGTATGGCTTTGAATGTTGAGCCATTCAAATAATACAAGGGAAAATGACACTTTGAATATGAAATGAAAGATATATCCATTGCTCTTTTGAATATCTTATATTCTGATAAACACCAGATTTGAAAAATAAAGACCTATAAAAGGGCAACAACAAAATATGAAAACAAGACACCCTGAAAACTTGTCCTCTCCTCTCTGACCAAAGGACAATTTTCACTGCGTGAATGCTGTGTATCTGACATATTGGATTTAGAAAGTGTATGCCACTGGCTTGTTTTCTCTGGGCATTGACTTGTGTGTGGTGTGACTCTGATATGCAGATGCAGGCTAACAGCAAAGCAGACAGCAGCTGTAAAGCTCCTGCTTTGGTGAGAGTGGGACAGAATCCCTAACTTAGCACTGAAGATGGTGAACTTGAGGCCACAGGTTAACTAACAGAGAGTCAGGAAGAAAGTCCAGGTGCGTGCTGTCCCTGAGGACATGTAGACACCTGTTTGACCATCATTTCCTGAGTCTCTATGGGACCCCAGTATCACCTGGAAAAGTCCAGATGGCTGAATTTATCAGCTCCAAGAGAGTTGACTCTTGAAGAGATCCAGACACGCCATTGACCCTGGATCTGTCTTCATAACACTCACTGAGGACTCTCAAATCTTGCCAAAAAGTGCTATTTAGGCCCACATGAGGGTCCCCAGGACCTGTAGTAGATTGACTTGTTTGGTTCAGCAGTGCATCTACTAAGCTACACTTATGAGGAGGGGTGTCTGTTGTTCTTTAAAAAATTTACACCCATCACTTTGCAGCTGGAGCTTGAGGGAAGAACAAAACTGGATATAGCTCGCTTACTGTTTTGTTTTGTTTTCTATGAGAGAGGTGGGAAGGTATAGCTGGGAAGGCAGAGAGGCAAGGAGGATCTGGGAGGAGTGAAGGGGGGAAATGGGGTAAAAATACATGGGAAATTATAAATAAATAAATAAATAAATAAATAAATAAATAAATAAATAAAGCAAGGCTTTCCTTGAGCCTGGAAAGGACTTACTTAAGCATTGTGGTCAATCCCTGACTCCTCCCATGGAATGAGTCAGCATTTCATCACCTCATCATCTTGTTCTGAGGCTCACTGCATTCCCAAGGGCAGAAAACATATTTATTTAACTTTTATTAAGAACTAATAGGGAAGCCTCCAGCAGTCTCCAGAGGTGTCCTATTCTGTGGCCTCCCCTGTAATTTATGCATTATTTAATCATCAGATGTATTCTTTCAGAGAGCAGGCTGGATTTTCCTCATTTACCACCCACTCCCCCATGCAGAGATAAAATTATTCCCTGAGTATCCTGGATCACGGAAAGGCACCTTTTGGAAATGAGAAGCTAATGCTGTTTATGTGTGAGTGCAAGAGAATTACTTTTACTGTAGTAACAGTGATTAAAGTTGAAATGTCAGTGCTGATCTTACCTTTTCTAAATGCTATACATATTCAAATCTACCCAAATACTGAACATTCTAACTGATGCAGATGTTTAAAATGGGGGAGGATCCAAGTCACTGAACAAAATCTGGGTGTGTTCTCCACTTAAGGTGAGTGCAGTAAAAAGGTGTTAGTATTAGGATCTATGTTGGTGATGTCCCCAATGATACTTTGTCACTTGAGATTTTTGTAGGTGAATTGGTACTGTGACCTTCAGCTTTGAAACATGTTTTCTGAAATAATTTGTATTGTAAACCAAAGGGGCGTGATAAGCTGTGTAGTGAGGTATGAAGGGAAAAATGGTGTTTGACTCAAGTATACAGGCAGTATGGTGAGGAGTAGACAAAATTGTTCTCCCCCACACCCTTCTCTTTCACAATTTTACCAAGGTTTACCATTGGCACTACTTCTTGCTCATTAGAGAAAATGGAGCTGGGGGCGGTGAACTGAGTGGGCATCCTTTGGCAGTTGGGTGGCTATGCTGGGTTTTCTAGAATGCAGAGAACAGTACAATTGTGAAGAGAAGGTAGGTCATGCCTGAGAGCTGTAGGGTGGGTAATAGCTGAAAATCATCTACAATGGAGACCAGGATTCTAGCCTGTTTTCCTGAAACTCTCTTCCTCTGGCCACAGGCAGCTCTTGCCCATTTGCTAGTCACCCAGCTTTCTCCTCTAGATGTTCTGTGCCCTACTATGTATTTTAATTTTGCAGACAGGGATTGAGAATAATCCTATAGATATACTTTTAAATCTGGGTCCTCCCACTTGTGAGGCAGATTAACCCTGGGGCTTCTCTAAGGTCTTCTACATTAGGGAGGGAAGAAATGCCCATGCCCTAAGACCATCCTGCTTCTTCTGTGAGATCGTGGGCATCATGTTTCTTGCAAGTCACCTGGCTTACAGCAGGCAGGCACTTTCCCCATTTCCACTGTGATGGCTACATATTCATACACCAAGATTGTGGTTTATATCCCTTCCATATTGTATTTCTTCTGGCCTGGTTTTCTATGATTGTCAGAGTACAGGGCATCTTTTAGGTGAACAAGAAGGGATTAAATAATCCATTTCTCTTTCATGTAATATATAGTATATTGTCTAGGGCTATGGAGACAAGTTAATGGCTGGTTGAAGCATAGTACCTGCATTGGTGCCAATCAGGGAGTAACATGTTTGCTCTAGTTCTAAAACTGAATGCCTGTGACAGCCCTTTCTGTATCTGTGGACAGGTAGCTCATCACCCCAGGGGATTCTAATTCTGCTGGATTTTACCAGCAAATGACTGTAACAAAGCAGGGATATATTAAAGTATGCATTAGGGATCCTAGTTATTATAAATTACATTCTTTGAAGTCTCATTTAGATCCAGGAACCAGACTGCATCTGGAAGGCTCTGAGGATTAATCCTTTCAGAATAATAGAGTGTCAGTGATCATTTGGAAAAGTAATTATACCAAATTTAATTATCATGTGTGTGTTCCATTGGCATTGCAGTGCATGCCCGGGGTGCAGCAGGGGATGGACTATCCCAGCACGAGTTCTGGACTGAGGATTGTGATGGAAAACTCTACATGATGTAATTAAATATCACTTACATAGGGGGCTTGATGAAGACAGAAATCGTGGGTGGGGTATGTGGGAGGGATCCGTGGCCCACTCAGTAGACATTTGAGATAGTTGCAAAGACTTTTCAATGTTTTTATCAGATTAGATAAGGGAAAAAATTACATTTTGCATAAGCTGATAAAAATGTTTACACTTTTGTTCTCTGTGCTTGTGGTATCCTGACTTCTTTTAAGTTGAAGGCTAGTCAAGTGAAGTGAGCTACTCAACAGGACTTTGGTGCCATGAGCATGTTTGAGGGAGAGCAGGGGTACCACAGGACCTGCTTGTTGAACACATGGACTCTGGCAGGGTGGACTCCAGTGTTTTCAGAGCTTGCCCTATTGAATGATGACCCGTTGGAGATTACTGCCTTCATTTTTTTTTCCTGTCTAGTGACTCTCCATTGGCTGGCTCATATCTCTCAGAAATCACTCCTTTCTAGGGGGCTTCTCCCGATGACCCTGCTGGGATGGCTGCCCTGGACTTATTTGCAGAGCCCATCACTATAATTGCTCCTGTATGGACCTTTTCCCTCTGTGCGTTTTTTGTACTGGGAGAGCTGTGACCCTTTCCTGGCTCAGTATCCACTTAGCATCAGCTCCCAAGTCCCAAGCAAAGCACCTGCACTGAAAATGCTCTGTAAATATTTGTTAGACTTGATGATTAAAAAACCTGGAGAGTGCAGGAGTTGTTTCCCCTTTCCACACATCCCTGTTTATGCTGAAGCCCAAACAAGCAGTCTTCAAAGCTGCTGTCTTTGGTTTTGGCTTTATCTGGAGACAAAACCATTATGTTTGAAGCAGGGATCTTCCACTTGATCTGTGGCCGGGAGCTAACTTGTGAACCTCTCTGGGGCTCAGTGAGGATTGTAGAACTGACAGGAAGCATCAGGGAGAGGACAAGCTCAAGTAGTGTGTGGCTGATGCTTGCAGGTGACAGGTGCTCTCCTCTTCCTGCCTTGCCTGTGAATTACCTTTTGTTTATAAGCCTGAGCCCATTCTTTATATTCCTGAATTGCTGTCTAAGAATCTGCCAGGGAAACACAAGCTGAAACCATTCATATAAAGTACACTTAGATTAACCAAGTATATAAGGTTGAAGCCTCATCTGATAGTTCGGAGGGGTTAGTGGACTGTCCATGTTGAAGAAATGTTCTTGCCTGCCAGCTGATAACCCTGTTCCTTGGTAAAATTGGATGGCCCTGTGGGGGTTCAGCACCCATGGTATATAGCTTTCTGTTGCAGAGTCTTTTGCCAAAAACTAAATCCTTTACATTGCTGTATGCAGACATAAGTGCTGGGTGATGAGAGATGCATTGCCACATGGGGGATCTGCAAGCACCTCCTGTGTCATGACACAGAGATCGTAGGACCTATGAAGCAGTAAATCAGGGGGAGCTGTGCTTTGAGAATACATAGAATGTGTTTTACCAGCTATTGCAGTCAGGGAGACCACCTTCAATTCCCTCTTCAAGACAATGGCAGGTTAATGATGCATGGGTTCAGAAACGCACAAGACCTTCATTGACTCTTGCTAGTTTATTGGGCAGCAGCTGAATGGGGCATCCTCCAAATGGCTACATCCCAAAAGTGACCTTGGAGCCAAAGATGTAATCACTCAATTAATTTTCTATCAAAATTTCGAAGTAGCTGAGAAGTAGGTCTCCACGTACAGGTGAGTTGCCCAAGTCATTCTGGCAATGACATGGCAACATTTAAATTCATTGAGCATGACTAAATGCCTAGTCAGGTAGCATTGCCATCTGTGTAGGGAGAAAACCATGGGGCTTTCTACATGGATTTCATTTGTGAATGGTCGAAGACTTTGCCCTGTAGTTTTAACTTACAATGCCACTTTCAAAGGATGTGAAATAGAATATACTAAAAATGACAGGATGCTATTTTATATATTTATAATAATAGCAATTAAAGAATATTATTCCCAAAGGCTCAACTAAGGAAGAAGTCTTAGTCAAGAGGATTTGAAAGTTGGGATGGAGCAGTGTGCTTTGGGGACTCCTTCTTGTATTAATGCCTTACCTGGCATAGCAGGGAACCCTCGGAGGCAGAAGTTACTTTTCTCTATTAGGTTTAAAATGTCATCACTAATTAGATAAGATTACCAGTGAGAGTGCTCCTATACCAGGCCTGGGGTTTAACTTTGTAGACGCAAAATTGAAGGGAGAAATACATTTTCCAAACACATTTTAAAAATAGTTTCCCTTGGAAATTAAAACCGTTAAATGTACATCATTACGCAGATCAGTATTCATGCTTTAAAGAAACAATTTTGCCTTCATTTAATTTGTTTCTCTAAGACCTAATTATGGATTGGGTAAAAAAAAATGTTATTTTTCTATCACTCTGCAAATCACCCCTTATCACCAAGGAGGGCACGTTGTTCTGGTTAGAAAGGGTTGTTTCTGAGAAGTTCTTAGTAAAGGAAGTCAGTGGGAGGTTTTCCAGGAGGAAGTTGGGTGTCCATTGAGAATAAAGAACATGACTGGATGTGTTCCAGTAATGTGGACATAAGGGAGCCAGTAAAGGTGGGGTTCAGCAGTTATGCTCCATATCCAGGGCCCAGGATGCTGCCAGGTAATCCCACAGTGAGCAGAGTGTCCGAGGCCTGTCATCATGCTGTCATGCAGAGAGCTCTAGGGACGAGGCAGGAGGGACAAGCACTCAGTGTCCTTGACTGGTGTCCACGAATGAAAGTGGAAGACAGTCTTGGGCAGTGACTTGATCCATGGCCAATACTCAGTTGCTGTTGGAGCTGGCCCTGACTGGGCTATAGAATAACAACTCTGCCATGTTTATCAGGTTTCTGGCATGATCACCAGTATTTTATAAATGTCATCTTATTTAAGACTTCCACGAGGCAAATGATATTCTTATCTCCATTTTATAGACAAGGGATTTGAGACAGACAGAGCCTAAGTGGTGAAATGGATCAGCGGGCAGGAGTCTTTAATCCTTCTGTTGTGCTTCTACTGGTGGCTCACTTGCGACTTGATAGGGGCTATAGATGCATGGATACCTGTGTTCCTATTAACATCTCTCTGAGGAAGGTATGACTCTGACTAGCTCTTATTCTGGTGGTACTACGCAGTTGTGTATCTTAGTAAGTGCCTGCTTATAGAGTCCACACCTTTTGAACATGGACTGGCCTGCTTTAATCATTATAATGTGACAGAAAAAGGCCTCAACCTTCAGATCACTTTTCCCAGTGGGGAAAGGAATGACATTTGTCATGTTAAATGTCTGAGTACCCTTAAAGTTCTGTGCTCAGAATAGAGCCATGAGGGCGAAACTAAAGCCCCAGATGAATGCCCAGAGCAATGCCCCACCAACTTACAAGCCTTGTGAATTAAGTCATCTCGGGAGGAAATTGTCTAGCCTTACTGTCGTCCTTTGCTGGTACCATCTACAGTGGAGATGAGTTGTTGTCTAATGTTGCCCAACTGCAAATAAAGTAAAACATTTAAAAAAGATTGTTGTCTTAGACTGCAAAGTTTGCAATTATTTGATAAGCTAGCAAAAGGTGGTTGAATCAATTCTTGCCTCTAAAGATACAAATGATGTATAATGAGGTCTTGGACTTGCTTAAAGTGATGTAGCTAAGAAATGGCAGATGTACAAATTGACTCAAGGAGAGGAGGATGCTTATTTAGATCACTGCAATCGTTTGTTCCTTGCCCTGGTACATCTGTGAGAATTTGCTCAGTCCTCGATGACTGTCACCTTGTGTGAGGCTGCACTGTGAGTGCTCTGATAAGGGCATCCTGGGCTCTCTCTACTCAGCCTTTGTTACTGACCCCTGTCTACTCAAGCCTTCCTGTTGTGGGTGGAGCTTACACTCCCTACATAGAATAGTTCCTCATGTAGGAGAACACTGCAGAGAGAGCTGACTAATCAGAATAGCAGAACTTTTTAAGTTAGGTATATTAAGGGTCAGAGCAGGTAGGGAGGAGTATCCCAACTCTGCAAGTAGGAAAACTGTGACATGGAGGTGTGAGTAACTTGCCCAGAGTCACCAAGCATATCTGGTTGTGTTCATCTCACACATAATATGGTCCAACACTAAAGTCTGTGTCTGTTCTTTGCTACCATGCCCCCATGCTGCAGGCTCTATCATAGTATAGATACTATGAATTCTGTTCAGATTGAGCCTTCTACCCTCACCCTCTTTCTTTCAACAACAAACACCATCCTAAGGATGATTTGAACACTTGTAAGATCACAAAAATTTGGTAGCCTTTTATTACCACTGCTGATTAGGTACAGTTATGTTCATCTTTTTAGACCTACAAGCCCTCATAGTGGTCATGTGGAGGGTATTTTCTGCCTCTAATCCATCCATGGACATATTGGACATCAGCCCTACTCAGCATTTGGAGGCTGTTTACATAACAGCAAAATTTGTGCCAAATAACATCTTACAGCTATTCTGGAAGTTGCCCCTGATATACTACAAGAATTCCTTTTGCACATACAGCACAGGTAAAAGTATCCTAAATGAGGTGGTACCTATTCCTAAGGAAGAGACCACAAAACAGAGGTAGTAGCATTAAGGCCATGCCCGAGGACATTGGAGGAGAGCAACTGAATAACTGAGTCTTGGGTCCCTGACTTTCCATTCTGTTGAGCTGGTCTGTTTCTCCTGTAGTTAACTCAACATCCTAGCGGCTAGCTTCTTGGAGAGGCTACCCATCCATAGCTGACATACGCACACATTATAATAAAAAGCTACAGACAAACAATTCTCTATTCTGATCCTTGTCTGTCTCCTTATTGTTCAAGGAGTCAGTGACAGTGCCTGTCTGATATTGTCAGGACTAGAGAAGTACATGTGTGAACGGTGCAGCCCCTGGCATCGCCCATATAGCCACTGGTAAAGAAGGGACAAATAGCTCAGTGTATGAGATGCACTGAGACATGGTAGATGCCTGTGCATGTTATGTTGAGCGAGAAATGAGAAAGAGCAAATGTGGATAGAGCGGGAGACAGCCATAGCTAGGGAAGGTTTTGAATTATTTCTAGGAGTCTCCAGTTCATGGCAGGGTCTCAGTATCCTTGAATCTGTGACAAGGGCTCTAAGATGTCAGAGTTCCACCCCTACATGTTAGGAATGTGATAAGAGAAGGCTCAGACAACAGAGAGGTAGGTATAATTCACAAAGCGAGTTTCTTCCTATGTTTCTCACTGGCATGTGGGATCCTTGGGCATGTTGACGTCACAGCCAACCCCCCTGTGGTTTTGAGTCTTCTTGATTTCCTAGGCTCCCAGTAGAGGTGCCAGAGCCTGTGAGGTGAGAATGGTCTCCTCTGTTTCTACCTCTGCTGCTACATGAGGCTCACTGGTGGTAGCAGCCTTCTCCCTATTTCAGCAGGCAGGCCCATGTGGCAAGGTGGTTATCCCAAGAGACATGTTTGCTTTACTCTAAAAATGTGTGCTGTCCCCCAACCTCCTTAGACCAACAGTGCTCTGTAGCCATGGGTTTGCAGGAATGCTTAAGCGTCAGAGGGCTGCTGAAGTGTTCCCATTAATCCACTGAACTATGAGACAGATCGCATTTTAGGTGATAAGTTTTAGAAACTGATTCTTTCATAATTTAATATATATGGCTGGGCTCTCTTGAGCATAACAGCTTTGTTAAGTCCTGAAGACAACAGTTTACAACATCCTTCCCCATACGTTGGCTATTGGATCCTTTTCAACTCCTCGTTTACGAAGGTCCTTGAGTCTTGGAGGAAGTGATAGAAATACCCTCCTGAAGGATGAACACTTGGCACACATTCATTTTTGTGGCTTGGACAAGTTATAAGTCTCAGCATTCAGTACCGCTCTGCAGACAGAGGCTTCTATGATCAAGGCTGAGAGCACTGCTAGTCGATATGCACGAGCAGACATATTTAGAAGGCAGCTTGAGAACATGATCATTTAGTAAAAGCAATGGCAGGTTCGCAAAGCTACTAATACTTTTTTGAAACATTTTCCTGGGACCTATGTTGACCCCAAAGTCTGAAGCCCTAAGCCCCTTTCTACATGTGCTTCTATTAGTATATGAATGAGCCATCAAAACCATAACAGCAGGGATAGGAAGAGAAGATGTGGTGAGAGACTGGAAGCTCCTAAACTCTGGATTAGGTTGCTCCCCTGTCAGAAAGACTAGACTGATTCAGAAGCATCACACGTTCTTTGAGAAAAATAACAGAATTTGTACAATTAAATGAAGTGCCAGCAGTGTATATAGGCTACTCCATCCTCTCAGTAGCTCTGTATAGCATGCAGGCATTAACTTCATTATCATTTTAGGAGAAACAGAACAAAGGAGACCAAGTTATTTGCTCAGTCTCATTCATATTGTTTGTACAGGCAGATACCATCGTTTGAACCAAAGTTTGATTCTCTCTCCCACATGATGGAACTGAAGGAAATGGGGAGAAGGTTGTTGTGGGGGGTCCATTCATTTCCATTGCTTTGTATGTGTTATTCCAACAGCTATGGCCTTTATATCAGTCTATACTTGGGAAATCCTACTCTCTTTAATTTTATGATCACATTTCACTGATTTTTTTTTTTTTGGTGTTGCCTTTCCCTCATCTTATAGACTCCCAAGATAATGCTCCTCCCTGCCCCTCTAAAGTACATTCTCTAAGCTTTCTTCTTCCGTAGCCCATGATTTTAATTACATTCTTCTATTCAACCTCTCTCCCTTCCAGGCCATAAATTCTCCAGGACAAGAAGCATGTCCCATTCATCTACGTGACCTGGGCCTGTCAGATCTGGCAGGTGGTAGACGTTAATAAGGCCTCGTTTAATTAATGGCTATTTTGATGACTTAGTAGAAGGAATAGCTCTGTGAGCCATTGGTTGGATTTGGAAAATAATCTCTCTGTAGAAGTCTTCACCACCTGTGAATCCTCTGCATAGTCGGGCTACTGTTATGTGGACTTTTGCTTCCTATAGTGACTTCGCTATATTATTGCTCCCAAGAGGGGGATGTCTCATCACCAGATAACAAAGGATAACACTAGAACACTTAGCTACACTTTTCCATTTAAACTTGGTCAAAAGGTTAAGCTTTACAGTATTCACTGTATTAATTGATACTTATGCTTATACAGAAAGAGTTCCACTGTGATACCCTGAATGCCATGGTACCCTGACAACCATGAGTACATTCAAGATGGCCACCAAGATTTAAGTGAAAAGTATTATCTACCCTCATTAGTTAATGTATTTGAACACTTGGTCCCTAGCTAGCAGTGCAGTTTGGGTAGGTTATGAACGCTTTAGGAGATCCAGCCTTGCTGTAGGAAGTACTTCACTGGGGGTAGGGTTTGAGACTTTATAGCCCTACCAAACTTCCTGTTCTCTCTCTCTGCTGTGGTCAGCCAGCTTTCTGATTCTGCTGGCATGCTGTATGTTCCCCATCACTACGGACTCTACTTCTCTTGAACTGAGCCAGGCAACTCTTCCTCAGAGTGCTTTTTGGTCACGATATTTTGTCACAGCAATAAAAATGGTGATTAATGCACTCACTGAGGCTGAGATTGAAACTGGAGCTGTTGGAAGTGTTGGTGTAACACCATGCCATCTTCCTAGAGAATGGTGGGAAGGAGGCTAGGAGCTGCTAGGAGGCTGTCCCCCAATCTCTCCACCCCTACCCAGCTTATGCTTATAGTTTCAAGGTTACCTGGGAAGCTAGCTGGAGAAGGTTTTTGAGGTCTTAGGTTCTAATGAGGTATGTGGCTGCAGGGTATAAACCATCTAGCTAAAGTCTAGGCTAATTTATTGAGAACAAATAAATTCTTCAATTATTATTACCTGGGTGTTTCGTCTCATTGCCAGGAAGTTGGCACATTTGGTTGTTCTGTTATTTTCTCTTCTATGTATGTAATAAATGGAAACTTAATATGCCTTGCATGCTTCCAGAGAGTCTCCAGGCCTTGGCTCTGGCCTTCCCTGCCATGTGCTTTATGGTCCCCTCACTGGACTTCTGTGTGCATTCTATACATCAGTGTTTCTCAGTATATGCCATGGAAGACCCTTTTCTTTTAGGTTTGGTGGCCATTTGCCAACAAACCTACATTGTCATGAAGTATAAGATGATTTTCTAAAACAATAAAATAAAAACTAAAATATGCAAAGTACAAGTTCCTCCCTCTTTCAGTTAAAGAAACTCATACAATTCTGGGTATTTATAAGCACCCACTTTAGACTCCTCCACTAGCTCCTGAAGGTAGGAAGCACGTTGAGAGCTGACCCTGTCCTACAGAGTGAAAGTGCTCTCAGTTGCACTGCAGTGTAGAGTGTGGCTGGTCACCCAAGGGACAATAGTGATTTCAGAATACAAATGGATTTGCAAAGAGCCTTGAGTGTTTTATTTGAATCTAATAAATAATAATATATTAAAATTTCATGCTTATGTGATAAAGGATTTATGGGTAATATCAAGTTTTAACTAAAATCACTCTTGTTAGAATAAATGGCTTTAAAGTTATCAGTTAACAATTGACAGACAGGAGACAAATACAGCTCTCAGCATAAAATGGCTTCAGATGCTATTCTAGATCTTAATCTCGGCTTCCTGTATGGCACAATTCATACTGTTTACCTTAAATTATGGGCAAAACACTACAATCATGTTCTGATAGTATAGAAAGATAGTTACAAATTTCGTGTTAAAATATAACTGTTTAAAATATCAAACTAGAATTATTTTAATTAATTAGGCAGTACTTAGCTTTAAGTATATGTTGGATCTTGAATAGTCACTAACAACAATATGACCTATTAGACCTAGCAAGACAGTGCATGATAATATGTTTCATCAGTGTTTCTACTTGTTAAAAAACGATATTAAATACTTATACATTGCAACATTTACATTTAACTATGTGTATTTGTATACATTATTCACAAATAAGCTGTATCATATAAGATTTGATATTCTTTCAGAGAGTAGTGCTAGAATATCCACTGATAATGTGAAGCCCCCTTCAAGGTTTTCTTGTCTTTGAAATGTTTAGTCATTTTTCAATGTTCATCCTACAAGCGGGAACCAGAATTTCAAGACCTTCTCTAGTTGGGATGCAAGTTCATTGCTGCTCCTGAGACCTGGCTCCTACCAACTTTAACTCATAAAGGGACTGAGGGCTGCCAGTGTGTGTGCTTTGGTCTTGCACTAATTACAGAGATCATAAAGATGCACTCAGGGGGCACATCAGCTCTTTCCACAGTTTATCTATTGCAAGCTTCATTAAAGAATGTGAATTAAAGAAAGACCATTTGGGGAAGACCAATGTGGTACTGTCCTGACTTGTCAGGGTAGGCTGACTAGCATAAGTATGGAGAAGACACTTTGAGCAAGTCCTCTCCTGGCTGTGTAATGGCATAAAGGAGTGGCTTGAAAATCTTACTTTAGATTTCTCCTTATAAAAGCAAGTCAAGCTCAATGTATAGTGTTTCAAACATATTGAATTTGAAAATATATGCTAATCATTTATTATAATAACAGTGACTGGAGAGATGGCTCATTTGGTAAAATGCCTGCTGCACAGGATGAGGTCATGAGTTCTGGTCTCCAGCACTCATGTCAAAAAGGAAGATGTGGTTATCTCTGTAACCCACGTTCTGATGGGGAAGGCAGAGATAGGTAGGGCCGTGGAACTCACTGGCTAGCTAGTCTAGCCATTGGTGAGCTCTAGGCTCTGTAAAGAAATGTTGTTTTAAGCCACAAGTGGAAGGGCAAGATAACTCAGCATGTAATATCACTTACCAGCATAAGCCCAATGATCTGAGTTTGATCAATGAAACACTCAGTGGAAAAAGAGAACTGACTCCCAAAATTTGTTCTGATATGCACATCTACTATGAAATGTATATGCCTGCTGTCACTCTCATACATCATACACACAAACCCAAACAAACACACCTAAAAAAAAGAAGAATAGAGGGAGATACTCAGCCATGACCCCTGGTCTCTACATACGCTAGCACAAACATGCAAAGCATCACACAGACCCACAAAAATGCACTCACACATACATACCCACATATACACTGAAAGATATCATTAGAGTTGGGCATGTAGAAAGATCATAGAGTATTTACCAGTTGTGTGCAGGAATCTGAGTTTAAACCAATCCTGGAGAGAGAGATGGGCCAGAGAAGTGTTTATTAAGTTAGCAACTTGAGATCCATCTATATTATTTATCTTTTATATATTCCCATACCTCATTGTGTGTGTGTGTGTGTGTGTGTGTGTGTGTGTGTGACTATGCATATGTCATTATTCCCCACCAAAGAGCCACTAAAAAATCTTTGACCTTAAGGTATTTTCTTCCATGTCACCAAAGGCATCAGACCACATAAATGAAACCACACACATAGATGTGACAGATACTGTCTCAGTGGGTATGACAGCAGCTCTGCTATTCCCAGGTTGCAGTGACTGTCTTTGTTATTTTGAATGGTATCTTCCACATGTTACATGTGTCCCCTGCACAATCCACTCCTAAACATTTCCCTAGACCCACCGTTAAGCATTATTAGAAGAAACCTGGATCTATTCTAAAATCTGCTTGCTTCACATGCAAGGGATGTATCTAACAGATAGTGTCACCGCTAAGAGAAGGGAGCTGTAAACAGGGCAGCCAGGAGCTATGATGGACAATCCAGACTGCAAGGCTTCATGCTCTATTTGATTGCATTCTTACAAGTTCTTGGCTTTTTTCTCAAGATTACAAGAGTGTAAACACCCAGAACAGCTACCCATTTGTCTTGGGTTCTTTTAGTTCCTATCCTCCCTTACCCTCAATCCACCAGCATATCCTGTTTTTACCAACTAAATATTTCTTCAATACTCACAAGATTCCCTTTCTCATTAGCACACAGCATTTGGGATCATGACATTTTCTCATGCTGATACTGATGAACACTGATAATGACAACATGACTAATAGGTGTCCCTGATCATGGTGATTATCTCTAACAATCATTTCATTTTTGAGACAGAGTCTTGCTTTGTAGCCCAGGGCAGCTTCATATTCACCACCTTCCCGTCTTAGCCGCCAAGTGCAGGGATTACAGATGCTCTAACAATCACCTTTCTTGTTGTTAATGGTACATTCAGGGGGCTGATCCTAATTTCTTAACCTCTTCTCACACAATTGGATTTTTGGTAGTTTCTTTTCTTTTTTCTCACTTTAGATACTTTTTTAGTTCCCTGATGATCATCATTGTGCATAACTTTTGTATTTGATATTCATATATGGAAATTTTTCAGTAGAAAAATCCCTAGAATTGACATTGCATGCAAGGGATGTACTTTTTGTGCTTTGGATGCACAGTGCTGTTTCCCTTAGCAGAGGAAGTTTGCCCACTAATACAATTGTACTAAGATCACTCTATCACCACTGTATATTACACTTAAAAAGAGTTTTGTAAGGTTGAAACCAGCTTATGTGCTTTGTTAGGTTGAATATATTTTTAATGTTTGCCAGATAGATAGTTGACTGTTTTCTTCTAAGCATTTATTCTTTCTTTTTAAATAGTTTTTTATGTCTTTTACATAATAGTTCTTTATGTCTTTACAAGGTATTTTGTCTAAAGTCGAGGGTACAGGCCCTCCCTGTTCTTGTAAGAACAAACCACAGTTGGTGATCAAATGCCAAAGTTCTCCATTGGCCATGAATAAGAAAAGTATTGCAAACCTCTAAATCTTAGTTGAGGGAAATCTCCACGTAGTACTGTGCCAGGATTCTTGCAGATCCACACGTATCAGCTCTCTAGAGGTGTGCATTCTTTCTGGAAGTTAGCTAATGATAATGAAAACCTTCATTTTCTATGATAATCTTAGTGAAGGTTGTGCAGGCTAGTTTTTTTTTTGTTGTTTGTTTTTTTTGTTTGTTTGTTTTTTATGTTAGCTTGACACATAGTAGAATCATTTGGGAAAAGGGAATCTGAGTTGAGAAAATGCTTCCATAGGATTGGCCCAGAGGCAAGTCTTTTGAGCATTTTTTTGAGAGGTGATTGGTGTGTGAGGGTCTGACTGATTATGGACGGTGCCATCCTTAGGTGTGTGGTCCTGGGTCCTATATTTTAAAAAAGCACCAAGAGTAAGCCAGTAGGCTTGCTTATCCATGGCTTCTTCATCAGCTCCCGCCTCCAGGTTTTTGCTTGAGTTCCTGCTCTGACTTTCTTTAATGATAGAGTGTGATGTGGAAGAATGAGCCAATTTTTCTCCTGTAATGCCTTATAGTAATGATGTTTTATCACAACAATAGAAACCCTAATGAATACAATAACATTAGCTATTATGTGCATGCTCTGCAACACATGTTAATAATTGGTAAGGGTAATACTGAAATGGGTCCTCAAGTAGCCTATATTCCAATGAAAAGAAATTGACAGAAACAAAACAAAACAGAAAATACATACAACTTCTAGCTATCATGTAATAAAATAATATGGCTAATTTCTATAATCATACTTACTATGAAAAGTGAAACAGGAAAAATAAAGAGGGACTTCCTAGGGAAATCTGTTTAGACAGGAATGGCAGGGAAATCCTTTTAAGAAAAGAGGACTAAAAGATGCCGAGAAGACAATTGAGAGTAGTTCTAGGGTGAGATGGGTTGTATGTGCTTGGCCTAGGGGATGACACTATTAGGAGATATGGCCTTGTTTGAGTAGGTGTATCACTGTAGACATGGGCTTAAGACCCTCACTCTAGCTGCCTGGAATTCAGTCTTCTCCTAGCAGCCTTCAGATGAACTGAAGATGTAGGACTCTCAGCTCCTCCTGCACCATGCTTGCCTGGATGCCGCCATGTTCCCGCCTTGGTGTGAATGGACAGAACCTCTCAGCCTGTAACCAGCCCCAATGAAATGTTATAAGAGTTGCCTTTGTCATGGTGTCTGCTCACAGCAGTAAAACTGTAAGAAAGACATAGGGTAAAAATGTTTCTGGGAGAAACACATGCAGCAGCTGGTGATGGTTTCAGAATGTTGGAGGAACAGAAAGCAGGCTGATGTGGCTGTTTTTGGTACCTGGATGTGGTGAGATACAATATATTAGATGCTGAGATCAGAGCATGTAGTTTGTTGTAAGTCCTGCTTAATGATTTGGGTGTTATTTTAAATGGGTGTCAAGAGAGCATTTTAAATGAAGGAGGGAGATGAAACGATTGTGCTTCTAAAATAACATTCTCCCTATTATGTGGTAGATGAATTATGATCCAGACAGGCTAGACTGTTATTTTGAGAGTCCTAACACAGTAATGGTTTGTTTCTTGTTTACACAGCCTAGCAGGACTAGTCTCCAACAAATATCTTTTTCATGCATGGATCTAGGCCACATTTGTCCTATGGCTCCACCTTATCGACGTGTGTGCTCCAAGGTAGACAATAAAGATGGAATGAAAGGATAATTACATATTTTATGTGCCCTGGGCTCAAAGTAATGATCCTATTTCACTCATGTTTCATTGTTTCATGCATTAGAATTCAAGCATGCTTCCTATACCTTCAGTGAGCAAAAGACTAAGAACTTCAGGATAAAATGTTGATGTTCAATGCATAGTAAATGCCTGTAATCATAGGAGGCCAGCAAAGATATCAGGTAGCAGTTATAGAGCAGTTTTAGTAAGCCAAGTGAATAAGGTAACCAAGACTGGAGAGGCAATACATGACATAGTTCGGGTTCAAGATGTATCCCGGAAACAGAACCAATAGCTAGGAAATTGTTTTCACATGGGGATAAAATTGGGATGGCCTTGATGAAGTCTTTGGCTTAAGTCACTAGGTAGATGATAGAGTTCATGCCCGAACATAGAAAAATCTGGAAAACCAAAGTTAAGAATCTGAAGTGTGTCTACATATTTTGAGAGTAAAAATTCACTTTGCAAATTATTGTCTCTGAGTTGTCTGTTAGATCTCCAACAGAGATATCAAGCTGGAGCCTGAATATATGAGTCTGGAGCCCAGGGAAGAAATATGAGCCAGGAATGTAAATTTGGAAGTAATCAGAACATTGGTGAATTTTAAAATTCACGGAGACCTCATCAATGTTATTGTATTTTCTGTTCTCAGAACAAAAAAGTGACTAGAAAGAGTTCAGTGGTTTCCTCAAGGTCATTGTTAATGTGTGATTGAGATAGGCTTCAAGTTTATGTCCTCTCAATAGAAGCTATTTGCAAATAACATGCTGGGAAAAGGAAAATCAGTTTTCTGCAATGAATTATCACTGGGTATATCAATTACACTACAGGGCAGGTCCTATGCCTAGGAATAGTTGGCCAAGACAAATGGACCTTGTGGTGTGTGTGTGTGTGTCTGTGTCTGTGTGTCTGTCTGTCTGTTTTGTTCTTGGTACTTGTTTTACTGATTTGGTTTGGTGTTTGTTCTTTGTTTTTTTTCTTGGTTTTTTTTTTTTTTTTTGGTTTGTTTGTTTTTGATCAAGAGAGAAAAAAACCTGAAGTTGGGTGGGCAGGAAGCAGGGAGGGGAGAATCTGAGAGGTGTTGGGGTAGAGAAAAGAATATGACCTTGTATGAAAAATTTAAGTAAAAATAAAAGAATATAAAATAGCTAAGAGAGTAAATATGAAATACTTTCAAATGACAAGTGCATGAAGAATGTATAATATATTAAATTGATTTAATTATGCCATTTCCATATATAAAAAAATCACACTGTACTCCATATTTGTAACGATGATTTACAAATTTCAAAATCATTTTACATCTCCTCAAAGTTATAATGAATTTTAAAGTATTTGTTGTTAATACACGTTTATAGCTGTATTAACTATATTGTTAATCCTCTTTATAGTGCATCTTATAGCTCTCAGCCTTTTTTTCCTGTATGGTTTTCTGGTGAAGATGCTAAATATTAAGAATTCATACTTTACTCCTTTAAGTTGATGATAATGGGACATTAGATGGTCCCATTAATTATGTAAGGCCACCTGTTCTTTCTCAGGCAACTGCATTTTTTAAAGCTTCTTCACTATAACAGTGAATTCTTGTGTGCAGCCTCTTAGAGTATAAGGAGCTCTGTGAATGTTGTGTCTCCTACCATCTTATTCCATTCCTTATAGTATGGTTGAAAATGTTGTGAGGTTTGTTGAAAACTTAGTGTTTTGGAGGTCACAGATACTGACATTGGAGTACACAACCATGGGGACAATTGCACCTTACCTGTGACTTATTTCCTGTCTATTACCTTCCAGCTCCTAGGAATCAAGTCTTTATTACATTATCCTAAGGAATGTACTGATGCTTTTCTGTTTGTATTGTTGTAGTAAGAAACAGAATTTATTTATCTCAGATCAAAGTTTTCTATATCTCTAAAGAAGATGCACTGGAACTGAAATAAAATGCTATTCGCTATTTATGAGTATGAGCTAGAAAATTAGAAATGCATAAAGCCATCTTTCACCTCCTACTCAGCCTCAGACCATTAGCTTATTTGGGCTTAAGGCTTCTAATATTCCCCTAATATCAAATTATTTAAAAATCTCTCTTTATTCCCATTTCCCAATGCCAACAATTTCTTATAGTTTCATATAGTAATTATTCTCAGAGTACATTTTATCTCACTTATTATTACCCTAATGTTTGTGATCTGAGTATGGATGATTATTTTACTGCCCTGTTCTGTGGGTAAGAGTCACTTGCTAAGAAGATCAAGGACCTCTGAAATGTCAGGTTAAGAAGGGACAAGGGGGGAAGTGGCTGAGTTCTATGAAATTTCCAAGTTAAACCAACACAATAATGGAGCTCTAAGACTGTCAAATGTGAAGAAAATGGGGGTTGGCGAAATGTTTCACTGAGTTCTGTGTCTTGTCAACTGCCCTAGAGTTCAGGTAAGATTCCTCACCATGGCAACAAAAAGCCTTGGAAATGTTCTTTCCTTTTTCCTGCTTTCCTACAACTCTACTTTTCCTTTCTTCCTCCACTAAGTAATCATAAGCTGATGTAGATTCTACAATGTGCAGCAGTATTTTGTGAGGGGTTTCCAATGTACTCAGATTCAAGAGTTCTAAATTCACATCTACTTTGAGTTATTTAATAGAGATATAGACAGACAGTTGACCTTTGTTTTTCCACCTTCAATTCCCATTTCCTATCCTCATTCTTAAATTTATTTATGTATGTATGTATGTATGTATGTATGTATGTATGTATGTATGTATGTTTATTGAGACAAGGTTTCTCTGTATAGCCCTGGCTCTCCTGGGACTCACTCTGTAGACCAGGCTGGCCTCGAATGCAGAAATCTGCCTGCCTCTGCCTCCCAAGTGCTGGGATTACAGGTGTGTGCCACCTCCGCCCAGCTCCCTATCTCATTTTTATTGCTCCCTTCCTTTCTATGTTGCTTCCTCCTTCCTCCCAGCCCTCTTTCCTTTTTCAATGCTGAGAATAGAAGTGAGAGCATTGTCTATAAAAGGCAAACACTCTTACCCTTGAGCTATATCTCCAGACCATCCTCAGTTTCTTACCAGAAAAATCAAGGCTAGTAATTTCATTTTTACTTAATTCATAAAACATATGGAACACTCAGAGTTCTTGTGTGACAAGATCTGTATAGTATAAACATATTTATCATTGTTCAAGAGACTTTATTTTAGAGGCCAAGGGAATACAGAGAGGGATAAACTAGCCAATGCTTATAAGATGAGCACAAGGTCAAATACATCAGAGACTGTTACTATTGATGCATACCAAATAACCCAAGCATTTGATGGCTTAAAACAGCAATGACTAAATTATATTATATCCTATTATAATAATTATATCTTTTTTCATCTCACAGATTTTAAATGCTTGGCTGGTTGAGACTTTGCTCCTTGTGACACTTATACTCAAGAGGGCTCAAGAAGGTTCGTCTGTCTGATCAGTACCTTGATGAAGGTTGAGCTCATTAAGAACTATATACAAGGGTGCCTGAATTCAGACTTTTCTTCACTGAGACCTTAGAACCATAGAATCTCTCACATGGTGATTGGCTTCTCCTAAAATACAGACCATAAGAAGACCAAGTGGATATTCAGAAGTCATATGACTCTACTTCTTCCAAAATTTATAAATTATGAATAAAACTAGTTCAAGAATGTCAAAGCTTCATTCCCTATGACTTTGGCTCAAGGTCCAGAATCTTGTCAGATTGATGTATAGATGAAGATTGTTGGGTGCAGGTTTTTGGTTGCAGTTTCCTTCAGTCTCAAGACCTCAGTCTGAGAAGTTAAGTCATATGACTCCCTTATGGTCAATATTACAAGATAGAAGAATGAGGTTAGATGCAATACTGTACTGGCTAGTTTTGTGTGTCAACTTGACACAGGCTGGAGTTATCACAGAGAAAGGAGCTTCAGTTGGGGAAGTGCCTCCATGAGATTCAGCTGTGGGGCATTTTCTCAATTAGTGATCAAGTGGGGAGGGCCCCTTGTGGGTGGTACCACCTTTGGGCTGGTGCTCTTGGGTTCTATAAGAGAGCAGGCTGAGCAAGCCAGGGGAAGCAAGCCAGTAAGGAACATCCCTCCATTGCCTCTGCATCAGCTCCTGCTTCCTGACCTGCTTGAGTTCCAGTCCTGACTTCCTTTTGTGATGAACAGCAATGCAGAAGTGTAAGCTGAATAAACCCTTTCCTCCCCAACTTGCTTCTTGGTCATGATGTTTGTGCAGGAATAGAGACCCTGACTAAGATAAATACATACTTACATTCATAAGGGAGGAATTAGACACACTATGGCCACTGGTCCATTATGTTTCTAATATTCCCCTGAATGAAGCTTGTTAACTCTGTGATTAGAACCTCTTGCTTCTTTAAGGACACAAGTCTCTTGACACTATCTTTTAAGATATTTCACATTGCTTTTACATGATTGTTACCTTCCCATTAGTACTATAACTTCTGGGTTCTAAGAACCTTTTCATTTTTTTTCTGCCTACAAAAGTTAGGAGATTTGAAACAATGTTATTTTGTATTCTCTCAGTTCAATTTAATAGACTTAGGGCTTCTGTTGATCTAAGTCCTTTAAGACCTCTGTGGGCTTATTGCTAATTTTATTGATTGCTGCCTACATTAAATAATGGTCCATGAATATATTTCTTTGAGACAGGATCTTCTTTTCCTTGAATTTCCTAAAGTATGGTATGGAGTTTTAGAACTTCTCTTGCCTGTATTTTGTGATATACACTTCCCTTATTTCTCTGAAATGTCTCTGAGACACATCTTAAATAATTATCAGGTCTTAAATGATTTTTAACAGTTAGCTCTTACTTTCCTGGGACCACATTGTTTTATTTTCTGAGAATTCTTCAAGATTTCATTTTGAATTGAGAATATTATTTCTTCTTCTTATCCTCTTTCTCTTTCTCTTCCTCTTCCTATTCTTCTTCCTTCTCCTCCTTTCCATCTTCCCCCTTCTCCTCTTCCTCCTCCTCCTCCTCTTCTCATTTTATATGATAAGGCAGGTTGAAAAATAATTTTAATCTTTAGTACATCCTATCTTGGGTTCTATATATCATTCCTAAGTTTTTCTTTAAAGTATAATTTTTTCTCTAGTTCAATTGTGAACTATCTTTATGTTATCATACACAGCCATGGACTACAATGTACCATAAAGTTCTGCCTATAGTTCTCAAATATTAAGCTCTTTAACAAATCTCACACTTTTCATATTTATGCAGGGGCATTGTTATTAATTTTCCTATTACTGTGTAACAAAGACAGCTTTTATTTCATCTCTCAATGTTTTCCTTTGGGTTTTCATAGACAAAATCTTTGAGTTTTGAATACACAAGTTTTCATTAGGATCTGTCTAGTTCTTCAACTTAGTGTCAAGGCCAATTGTGTATAGTTTATCATTTTTTTTCTTATAGTTATACCATATTACTAGGTATCAAATTCGGTAATTATAAGTACATTACAAAATTGATTGAGTATTATAAGTAAAATTTCTGTTAGAGATTGTGGATTCTGTTATGTCAGAGGTTTGTTTGAGACTCAGCTTTGCAAATCTTCTGGTGTCAATTGAGGTCCATTTGGTGGTACTCTTCTGGCTGATGAGCTGGTCTTAAGGATTCAAGATGATTGTACTACATGTCAGAGTTCTGTGGCAGAGGTAGGTGGAAGGATGATCTAATTTGATAAGTGGAATACCCTTTGTTCTACTCCAGCATGGTGGTCTCAGTGTTGCACCACTTATATTGAATATGGGGTATCTAAGTGGTTCTCAGTTGGCCATTAATAAAGCTAATTCTGTCATCCCAGAGAGTTTTGATAATGTCTGAGATATTTTTATTGTCACCCTGTGGGATGCTATTGGCATCTAGTTGATAAAGGTTAAAGATGCTGCAAAACATTTTATAAGCCACTGAATAATAAGTCCTCCATAAAAAAAGGCAAAGAATTGTCTAGCCTGAAATACCAATGATGTCAAGGGTGAATATCATTGTAGTCTGAGTATCTCAAAAGAACAAGGCAGAGGGTGCCTGACATTTTCTAGCCACTTCAAAGACATGAAGTGTAAGAATCAGACTATATCAAAAAGGAGAAGAATTTGAATATTTTGTCCTTGTTTTTTGTTTGTTTTGTCTTTGAGATAGTGTCTCACCATATAGCCCTGGCTCTTTTGAAACTTGCTATATGTACTAGTATGTATGTGTATGTGTATGTGTATGTGTATGTGTATGTGTAAGTGTAAGTGTATGTGTATGTGTATGTGTATGTGTATGTGTATGTATATGTACTCTATAGAGAGAGACCACCTGCTAAATTCTCTTTTTGATAGGATAGAGAAGTTACTTTATAGAAGATCATGTGGAGGGTTCCAGTGACATAGTAGTAATATGACAGAAAAGTATGTGGAGTGACAGGTAGCAGAATAAACTTTAAGAGATACAATCTGCAATAGGTACTGATGTGGAAATCTAAATTAAGAGATGCCAGGAACTAGGGCTAATCACAATGCCTTAGATGCAGGAAGATGAGCCACATTTGCTCAGGGAGTGAGGGAATAAGGTTTTCTCAAACAGGGAAAACAATATAAGAATCAACAAACTAGGGTTAGAGAGATGGCTCAGTGGTTAAGAGCAGTCAATGCTCTTCTAGAAGTCCTGAGTTCAACTCCCAGCAACCACATGGTGGCTCACAACCATCTGTAATGAGATCTGACGCCCTCTTCTGGTGTGTCTGAAGAGAGCAATGGTGGTGTACTCATATACCTAAATAAATACATTAAAAAAAAAAAAGAATCAACAAACTAAACCTTCCAAGAAAGATAGTTCTCTGGAAATACAGTTCAGACAAAGGACAAAGGAAACAATAGAAGCAAATGCACCGATAGTCAAGAACTAGTAAGTAATGTCCACTTTCCTTAGTTCAACCTACAATTTTATGAGTAAAGTTTGTCAGAACCACCTAAACACACTGAATATTTTACCATGAAGATAATCTGACTATAGAACCCTTGAAAATTTATTTTCTGGTCATCTGTGAAAAAGCTTGGTGGTCCAAGAAAATCTTCAGTTTATTTGTAAATTGTTATTTTAAAGCATATGATGTAAGTCAGAAATTATGTCAGATATTTAGTTTGTAAGAGTGAAAAAAACAAAAAAAATGACAACAAAATATATCCTATGTAGTCTGAAAGTTGTTTTTTCCCCACAATACAGTGTTTCAGAGTGTGAAGGAAATAGACACTGTACTTGAAAATATTACAAACACTTAGAATAAATGACCTCGAAAGGTTTTATTCAAAGTGTAACTCATCAGGTAGAACCAGCCAGATGAGAGAGAGCCAAGCATGGGATGTGAATCAGTGAGATAAGCTTTATCAGGAAAGAAAAGAAAGGCTGTACCCAGAGTTCTTTAATAAAAATGACCTTGGCTTGAGAGAGAACATGACAGGCAGCCAATGATACTGGCTGAGGTGGGTGTTCGAGGGACAAATGGTAAGTGTAGTGTTGGTTGAATTTGAAGAATAGACCTGGACTTAACGAGGCTTGGAGTCCTTGAAAAGGATTGCACATATTTCACAAGAGATGTGAATTTTAAGGTGATAACAATAAAATAATTTCCATCTTACAAAGTAAAAGAAAAAACTCTAGAACTTGATGGGGATTAATAGATAAGAGTACTGGTAGGTCAAAGTTCTGGACAAGATGTGATGGTGCTATTAACCAACTGGTGTGCTCTTCAAGCTCTACTGTGCCTGTGTATGACCTGGTCAGTTAACGTGGGATAGACTCAAGGGGAGATTCTGCCAGTTCCCAGAATATATACACTGACCAAGGTCTAGAGTAATGACAAAGTGCCTTTTTAATGATCTGTTTTGTTGATGGATTTATTCATTAAAAACTAGTTGTGCTAAGGATCGAACCCAGCACCTTGTGAATATCAGGTCTGTGCTCCTCTACAGAGTTACATCTCCTGCCTTAGATGTCATTTATTTAATTTGCTTTACCAAAGCTTTTCTACCATTCAAATTAGTTTTCAACACAAAATCATTTCAAAGAGAAAACCTAGCTCAGAGACTTTGAACCATTGTAAATGAGTCAGTACTGAAGGAGCCAGTTTTTTGAAGAGCTTCTGTTATGGGGCATAACATGGGTTTGTTAAAAGCTAGGATTTTCAGGAAACATGATATCACAGGCAATAATGAGGAAGTGCCCAGGGGGTGATGAAAAACATTAATTTCATAATAACATTTTATTAAGTGAATCAAAATGAAGAAGCAATAGTTTCTGTCTTAAAAGAGAGATTATCTATTTCTGAATAGATAGACATGAAATTTTAATACGTTGTGCAGAGCATTACCATAGCTCTATGTCAGAACATTATAGGCTTGACAAAGGGAGATGCTTACTCCTGAAGATGTGAGAGAGGAACATAAGAGTGTGTTTAAACCACAAATAGGAATTAAAGAAGGAGAGAAATGAAAGTGACCAGGGTGAGTAGATGCCCCAGAGTTTAGGGAACGTATGGCAGGAGACACCACCTCTTTTTTAAATATATAGAGTCACAGAACAGGCTTGGATAATGTAACTTTTCTGAATTCTGAATTGTGACTAATGTGTACAGTACAGTCAATTCTAGTCAATACAAAGTAATGGAACTTAGAAAGCTACTGGTATGGGTTTGAGAATAGCATAGACATGGGAGAAAGAAGCAGACTCTAATGAGAGCTATAGATAAGGGTATTTGAACCCAAGGAAAGGATATAACCAGCAAAGTAACTTGCCAAAGATCCTACTCACAAGTGGAAGAAATGGGATTCTAGCCTGGCTTGTTCTACTGCACCATTACTAGAACATTTTGGTTTATTTGAAGAGACAAAACCAATACACCTAAGACAATTAAGGAGAGATACAAAGCCAACCTTACAGCCATAAGCTAGATCACTGTGTAGTTTCAAAATGAAAATCGCTTTATTGTTTTTCTTATGATTATAAAAGCAATGCTTCCTCTCTGTACAACAATTCACATATTACAGAACTGTATTGTGCCGGAGAGAATGTTCCCTGAAATCTCATTGCTCCAACGAAGCTGAAACAGCCACTTATATCAGTCTTCCTGCTTAGGCAAATGTGTGTATCATCTCACAAACTGAAGTGAGCATTAGAATAAGTTGAAACATGCTATGTTTAATATTATATAATTACCACCCTCAGGGAATCATTTGCAGGTAAAACTTCACTTACCCTTTTGTGTGCTTGTTTTTGAGACAGTCTTTTTATGCAACCCAGGATAGCCTTAAACAGATGACACTCTTCCTGCCTCAGCCTTCCATGTGCTAGAATTAAAAGTGTATGTCACCATACATGGCTTTATGTTATTCTTGAACATTTAAGCAGGTTCACTCATTTTTTTCTAGACTTACAGGCGTGTTATTCATTTTTCTTTTTGCTGTGACAATAGTCTGACAAAAGCAACTTAATGGAGATACAGTTGATTTAGTCTCACTATTCAAGGTTGAGAGCTCATCTTGGTAGGAAACTTTGGGACAGATGCTCACATTACATCCACACCAAGAAGGCAGAGAGACGAAAGCCTCTACTCAACTCAATTTCTTCTTTTTATTCAGTTCAGGACCCAAGCCCATGGAGTGGTGCTGGCCCTGGTTAAAGTATCTCTTACCACTTTAATTAACCTGATCTGGATAATCCCTCGTGGACATCAGAGGCCAACCTAAATGCAGATAACCCCTTACAGAATTGTCCACATGCTCCTCTCTCCTAGGCTGTTTCTAGATCCTGTCAAAGTTATGGTCAACAATTACAAGTAATTTCTATCCACTTGATGCCATGTAGCTCCAAATAGTTAAACTCCATCACCCAAGTGTCCTGCCGTGGGTCATGCTGTGATCTTGGGAATCCTTCCTCCAATCATCCTTGCCAAATGGTCATAGTTATGTCAGTTGGTCCCATTTTCTAACACATAGCTTTACCATTTTCAAAATGTTTATAAGAGCATGCAAGGCATTTAGATGCAGATTTATCTGTACCCATTTTATAAATACAGGTAAGTGTATGTTAGTGTATAATTACTATCAGAACACTCAAAATATAGACTACTGGTATTATCCTCTTTCAGTTCATGAATAGAAATACTTTCATTCTATTCCCAGCCTCAGGCAACCACAGACCTATTTTCATTACCTGTAATATAGCCTTGCTGAGACTGTCATATAAATAGAACCATGAAGTATGGAGTATTTTGTGTCTGGCCCCATTCACACACTGTAGTGCTTTGGAGCATCATGTGTATTGATGCATGTACCTGTATCTTGTTGCCTTTTAGTTCTGAGATAGGATTTGATTGCATAAGTATACCATAATTTATCTATTCGTCGGCTGACCAATTTCTAGCTTCTCTCTTATTTTGCTATTATGAATAAAGCTTCTATGAAAATTTTCATACAGATATTTTTATGAGAATATTTTACATTTTCCTTATAGAATGTTTAGAGGTGGATTTGGTGGTATGGTAAGTGTATATTTATTTTGTAAAAAAGTACCATACTACGTTTTAGGGTGGCTGTATATTTTACATTCCATATCTTTAATAAAACTTGGTAATATCCATCTTGGATTTGGGATATTTTAGTGAGTTTTTGCATTTGTTCATGTTTCAAAAAAAGAATACACATTTCTTGTATATATCCAGCTTTTAAGTATGTTCTTTGTAAAGATAAGTTCTTTATCTTTGAAAATTAAGTATACGCTTTCTTCAGACATAGCCACTGTGAATCTTTTATAGACTATCTGCAAACTTATTACTGTCTCATAACTCTTCGGTGCTAAGTCATATTTTTTTTTTTACATAGTGGGAACTTGGTAGTGTGTGGCCTTCCTTGCATGTATCTTGAAGTATTTACTTTTTTCTGGAATTGCTAGAGGAAAACAAAGAATGAATACTTCACAGTATAGGCATAGGCCAAAACTTTCTGTACAAGGACTTCAGGAGCACTGGAACTGACCCTAAGAATTGGCAACTGGAATTGTGTGAAATATAAAATCCTGTACAGCAAAGGAAAGAGGAGGATCATCTTCCATCATGAGAGGATGAACTATAGACTGGTAGAAGTTCTTGCCAGCTGCCTTTTATAGAGAGGGGTAGTAGCTACAATATGTAAAGAACTACAAGTCTGAATCTTCTCGTCAGTAAGTAGACTGATGAACTAAACATTTTAAAAATTTTCAGTACCCTTGACCATCAGGGAAATGCAGATTAAAAGTGCTCTGAAATTCTGTTTCACCTCAGTAAGAACATCAAGAAAATAGATGACAACACATGACAAGGCAAGAAGGCAGGGAAAGAGGACCCTGCCTCTTCACTGGTAGGAATGTGAATGAATGCAGCTACCGTGGAAACCAGTATGGGAGATTCTAAGAGAGACAGACAGATAGATAGATAGATAGATAGATAGATAGATAGATAGATAGATAGATAGATAGATAGACACATACATACATACATACATACATACATACATACATACATGGATGGATGGATGGATGGATGGATGAATACATAGATTAGACTGACTGATCAACCACATGAACAAGGGATGCCACTTCTAGATATGTACTCAATGACCCTAAGTCCTATCATAGAGATAGTTGGATATAATACTGTTAGATAGTTGTTCAAAATAGCTAGACAATTCTCTAGACATCAATCAGTAGATGAGTCAACAAAATTCAGGGAACTCTGAAGGAGACATCTCAGTCAGTAATGTGTTTGCCGCACAAACATGGAGACCTGAGTATAGATCCCCAGACTCATGTAAAAAGTCATGTGTGGGAGTACACATTTTTCACAGGACTAGGGAGGTAGAGGCAGGAGGATACTTACTGGCTAGTTATATGTTTAGACAGAGATGTTGGCTTCAAAAATAAGTCAGAAAATGACTAAGGAAGACATCTCATCCAGTGTTGACATCTGGCATCCACATGCATACATGTGTGTGTGTGCACAGACATTTATAAATAAATGAATAAAACAACATGTAGTAGACATGAATAAATAAATGAATAAATGACTAAAAGAACATGTAGTAAATATAGAATTGTATTTAGCCATAAAGGAAAAATGAAATCATAATAATTTTAAGAAAATAAATGGAGCTCGAAAATTCATATTAAATGAAATGACTTAAATTCAGAAAGAACTAGCGTATTTCTCCCATACAAGATCATATATAATATAATATACATAATATAATATATAATATATATATTTACATATGCATATATGTATATATATATATATAATTTATGTGGACAATAATATACATGCACTGTATTCACAGGTGGGTATAAGCATTGGAGGTAAGAAGGGAGGAAAACAGAGAGTCCTAGGAGAGGGAGAAATTTTACAGACTTTAATGACGGCACCTTTTCTAGGGCCAGTCTGTTCAGTTCATCCCAGTGAGCTCTTGGCTTCTTGGGCTTTGGAGTAGCAGAGACTAAGGCTCTGGTACGCCCATTGCTGTCATCATGAGCCTGTTGTCCTGGCAATAGTGGTGTTTCCCGGATTTTTCATCTTCCTCTTCAGCATCACTGGGCAACTTTTTATTCCTTTTTTGTCATAGGCTTGTCATGTAGCTTCTATATGTCACAGTCCTCTTACTTCACTCTTGTTTCTGAGTCTGACAATTTTGCCCTCTGAACAGAAGCCAAGTTATGCTGGGGCTGGCTTTAAGACAGTATAACTTTCATCCAGTGCACAGTTCCTTGTGCAAATTGCCTTGGTTGAGATGGAGTTTTCATTTCTCCCCTGCTAGAGTGAGTCACTGTCCTATAGTATGTCTGGGAACTTAATGAGTTTACCTGTCCCTTTCTCAGTAGTAGTTTATTAACATGGTGCTGACTGACAGCTTCTACAAGTTAAATCCTCCATACCTAGTCATAGTGGCTCTCACAGGCTAGAATCCCCCATATGAATCCACCAATTAGACATTACTTTAGGAATCTTGGCCAAAGACATTAATATTCTGCTCTCAGATGCTAACACTCTGCTTCTCAGATGTTGTCCTGTTTCTAAGCACGTCTTCCCAGCATTTGGCTTTGCTTATGAGTTGTAATTGGCAATTGGCTGAGAGACTAGCTCACTGGTAAAGTGGCTGTTTAGCATGTGTGAGGCCTTTGATTCAATCTCCTGAACCCCTTTCCTAAAAATAAAGGACTTGTAATCAATTTTCTGAAATCATTCCTGGCTAAATGTCCAATTCAAGTTCACTCAAGATAATCAGTTCTTCTTCACCTTGTTCTCCATCCAAGCCTATGATGCTTTGAAGCACACACTGAGCCCATTTGTTTTCCAATAATAGTGGAAATAATAAAAGCCCAGAGGGCATATTATTTCAGGAAAACCCTTCCAGTGTCATGATAAACCAACACACTGTTGCCATCATCACTGAAACCTGTTTCTCCATGATGCCATCTGTACTCTGCTGATGCCAGTCATAGGTTGGTAAGGATAGAGTTCACTTGGGACTCTAGCTCTGGTAGTACCATGGTTAGAAAATAAATCCATAATTCTAGTTTTCTCTCGAGACCTTCCTATCAAGTGCAGTGGTAGCAACTGACACGTCTCTGATCTATTATGGTGTTGGTTTTTCTGAAATACGGGATTTGGGATTAAGTGAATAAACTTTCCTTCTTCCTTTTCGTCCCTTTCTCCTTGCCTTCCCTGGTCTTCCACCCATTTCTTTTCTTTCTCCCTTCCTTACTACTTTTTTGCTCAGTCCCTGGAATAAGCAAGACTTGGAAACTGGTCCCTGAGCTATAAAGTAGTCAGATAGCTTCCTTGTTCATCCTCCCTCCCTAGGCACAGAGAACAACGCTTTAAAATACCTCTGCGATGAAGTGATAGATCACGAAATCCAATCTTCCGAAAGAATCTTGTTCAGTTTAGGGTTAATAGCCCTGCCTTTACTAAGAGTGGGGCCACCAAGTTCTAAATCCTCACTTCTAACAACTTAGTGTTTCTAAGTTCATGCTGGCGCTCCAGCATGAGGAGCAGCCCCAGTTGACTCAAGAAATGCATTTTTCTGAGAGCAGTGGCTTGGGAAATTTATACTCCAATTGGCTGATCTCTGGAACAGTTGTTTGTCATAATCAGATTTTGAGCCCATATTTCTCTCTCCAAGCAATGATGGCCATAACCCCTTGCTCCATCCCTGTTTCTGGTCTGGGTAGTGCAGATCTCCGCAGTGAATGAAAACACGGCTCTTATCAGCTAGCAGCAGTACTTGTTTTGTTTAACAGTGCTAGAAATTAGTTTTTTTGGGGCACTGATCGTGACAGGTCAGCTGTCAAAAGTGGGTATCTATGGCCATTAATCCACTGATCCCATGAACAAAATCCTGTCTACAAAATACCGTCGATGTACTTCTGCACAAATGAAATGGTCTGGAGCTATGTGACTAAGTGTCAGGACTTCTTCAAGTAAAAGGCTTTTCTGACTTTCCATTTATCAAGTCTATCAGCCTCATTTGGCTCATACTGACTGAGACAATCTCCTTGCATTCTGATCAGGAGGCAGCATATATAACCTTAGGGTGGATGTGGGCGTACTTCCCTCCTGTGCTGACGGGCCACAAGCTTGGGAATTATTTTAAACTCCATTGGATTCTCTCATTGGAACTATCTTGATCTGGTCTTGTAGATAGGGTGTTCTGAGGCATTGCCTCTCTCAGAAAGCTCCAACTCTGGTCTTAAGATTTGGGCAAGAACACAAAGCTTTGTGAAATTGTCTCAGCCACAGGCACTGGGCTCTGGCCTCATCTGGGAGAAAGATAAGCTTTCTTGCCCAACACAGAGGATCCTGAATCCTGGAACATGGTTGTACTTTGATGTGTTCGAAAAGACAGAATTTGTGCTTCACTTTGAAGTACTTTCTTTGCAGGCTATAGGATGCCTAAAGGCCAAAGAGAGAAAGTTGATATTGAAAGAAAAGGAAACAAAACAAAACAAAACCCTTTAAGTCCCAAGCACTTCAGAACCAAAGATAAGGATGATAACAGGCTTAGAAGGCTTTATATTTTCCTTTTTTTAATGATATCCATATCGATTTAAATGTTCTTCCATTAGATTTGACTGAATATTAGCAACAATGTTTGATGTCATCCTGCTTTCTTAATGAAGAAAGATGTACTGTTTTCCTGAAGCTGGGCTTCCCCTGTAGGCATTTCTCTGTCTTCAGACCCACAAGACCCATCAGATCCTCTCTTGCTTGGAGCCTTAGAGCATAAAACAGTGGTCAGGTATGCTTCCTTTTGGAGACGAGGGACCCTGCCCCATAGTTTTGTTTTTTTTTTTTTTTTTACAGACAGAATATGGACTTATTTGCTTATTTGTTTTAGAAGAGCCTTAATGACAGACAAGACTCTAGATACAGTCTGGCTTTCATTTTTCAGTTATAAAAAGCATTGATAGAAATTTGTGTAATCATTATAGTAGTTATTGTTTATGTAAAACTCCATTTCCTTCCTGTTAAAGCAGTGAAAATCCTATTAAAGAAGATGAGCACTAAGCAGGTAATAATGACTGTTTGTTATTACTCTGCCTATATGCAATGCATATACGCGTTTTTACATACTTTGTTTTATTTTTACCAACACTTTTTCTTTACATATAATTCACATTATATAGTTTGTAGCCTTTTTGTGATTGTTAATTAAGCTGTTTTTATGATAGGTTATTTCAAAATTATTTTATTCCTTTACCAGACTCTCAACTTGGCAGGCAGGAAATACAGATAGATACATTCTATTTTACAAATAAAATGGAATCTGAGTGAATATATTCAACAAATATTTATTGGCAACCTTTTGTCTCTCAAATGTTCTGAGATCATCCACATAAATTGTAAGACCAGCTATAATAGGTGGCTCGTTCATAAAATCTGTTACTCACGTCTTCACGCTCCCATCTTCCCCAAATCTTTGCCAGTTACAGCAGCCTATTATGGAGGGGAGACCATAGTACTGTCAGAGTCAAGGTTGGACCAAATGATGGGGAGGAGCAAGGCCACCACCAGTGTAGGGTCCCAGAGAATAGAGCAGGAAGTCAGGACCTGAGTGTAAAGCTCTGGAGACCAAGTCCAGTGCAACTTTGCATAAATCCTGGAGGCCCTGAGAAACATTAATTAGCTGTGATGAATATAACATACCAATGTATAATAATAATGCAAGATATGCTTATGTCTTAACATCTGGGGAAGATGGGAGCTGAGAATGATCAGTGAGACCTCTACCACTTTTTTGTTATTCTAAAACTATTCTAAAGCAAAAGCTGTTTTTAAAAAAATGAGATATAGTTTATCAGACCCAGAAGAAAAGGAATGGCATTCTAAGCAGAGGAAATTGAGTATACGGTTTAGGAGGCATGGGAGAAGTAGAATTCCTGGGGTTGGGATATACATGGCTCTCTAAATTGACTGGCCTGGAAGTCAGAGTGGACTTGTGGTTGGAAAAAGCTGTTCTTTTGTGTCAGACTTAGGAATATTTGGAACTACCCTGTAGGAAATGGGGATTTATTAGAAAATGATAATTTGCATACTTTGTGTTTGGACTTATTTGTTTTGAAATTTTTAAAGATGTATTTTTATGCATTTAAGGATTTTGCATCTATGTATGTCTATGCACTGTTTAAGTGTTAAGATTCCCTTTCCCTATGCCAAGGATGCTTGGCAGCCGCTGTAAAAATCCAATCATAACATAGGATAGAATATCTACTTGACACATTGTTATGTCAGGATTGCCTTCATCATAATGATGAATGCCTTTACCGTCCTGATGGTAAAGGACACCTCCAAACACTACCCACGCCCAGAAGGACAGCCCACAAATCAGGAATCAGTAGCTCCAGTGTCAGCTAAATGGTTACAGGGTACAGATGCAGTGGCCAAAATTCAACCTTTTCCTGGCCCTTAGATCCATTCTGTATCCTACAAAGGGAACAGGGAACTAAATCCTTGACTGAGTGTTTCCTTTCATCTCTGATAAGCATTCTATTTTATTTTAAAGATTGTATTTACTTTTATTTGATGTATAGAAGTGTTTTGTCTACATGTGTATAAATGTACTGCATACATTCAATAACTGTGAGTCCTGGTGAGCATACTGGGTCTCCTGGAACTGGATTTATAGACAGTTATAAGCAGTCTTGAGGGTTCTGGGAACTGAACCTGGGTTCTTTGCAAGAACACTAAGTGCTCTTAACTGCTGAGCCATGTCTTCAGCTCTGGCCTTAATTTTTAATCAGGTTCATAAATCCAGAGTCTGGGTGCTATTTCTTGGAACCACAGTGGGGAATAGCCACATTGTTTTCTCTTGTTTCAGTTCTCAGAGAATGGTACCATTAACATCCTTGATATCTTTGATTAGAATTCTGGAGAATCTCAATTTACTCTTCATTCTACTGTGCTACAAATTAGTTAGCAGTGATGTGGGCTCTTTAGACAATGTGACCCTGCTTTAAATTAAATTATTTAGTATATACTAGAAAACATCCTGTTATTTATGATGGAGTGTATATGAGTAGATGTTGGGTTCAAAGTGACAATAAGAAATTCCAGGCTTCTTTTAGGCTGGATATGGGATTCTATAATCTCATTCTGATGGTTTTGTTTGAGGTCTCAGAGTTATAATATGTCTCATGTGGAATATTTTCTCAACTTTTAGTACGGTGGCTTCTTTGGGTTGAGTGTCAGAAATCCAGGGTGTGCTAGGCAAGTAGATGTATCCTAAGTGCAGTTTGGCAACTCTTTAAGGGCCCCATGGTACGTGTCTAGAGGAATAAATTTGGAGTTAAATCAGTATCTTGTGTTTCTTCCCTAATGAAGAGTATGCACTGCATAGAGATGTTTTCTCCATTAACCCCTTGCTATATAAATGGTGATCAATGGAACAACAGCAGCACCAGCACCTGGGAGCTTGTTAGACATAAACAATCTCATCAGAAAGTGTATAGAAAAGCCATGTGACTTGCACATATCTGTAGTTTGAGAACTACCACTTTAATTAATAGCAGTGGTTCACAATCCTGGCTGAATGTTAGAATCACCAGGAGAACTAACATATCCGTGTATTGTCCACTACCAGCCAATTAAATCAGAATCTCCATAAATGGAGCAGCATGTGTTGAAAACACTCTCTCAAAAGAGCCCAATATGTAGTTATATTAGTAGGTCAAGGTGTATTAATATTCCCCATAATCAGACCTCAAGAGTTTTATTTTGTTGTCTCAAGAAGGGTCTATTGTGTGTGTATATATATACACACACACACAACATGGTATATATATATATATATATATATATATATATATATATATATACATACATACATATAATAGTGGCTCTTGAACACCTTTGTCATCTCTATTGTTCCAAAGCCAGAGTCCTTTTCATATTCTTAGAATATGCATCAGTGATACAACAATTAGATATAGCCTAAGGCCTCATAATGTTATTGGCATATACCAAGTACATGTACTTGGCTACTAGCTTCTACCTACATATCACTAAAAGTTATAGAGCTTATAATACTGTAAAAAGAGGCAGAATGAATTTAGCCCTGGTATCATGGGCCCCAGAAAGCTTGGCAAACTATATGCTTATGGCATTGTTAAATGAATTATTATTCTCAATTTAACTCATAGTGGTACTATTAGATGGAAAGTTAAAGGCACAGTTAGGGAAGAAGACACATTTTTGGGAAAAACTGTTATTGTTTTCATGGAGGACAGAATAAAATTAGATATAAACATTAATTTCAGAGGCCAAATCTCACCAATTGACTTTATTTTAGGGATTTTGGAACTCTAGAGTTCCAGATGAGATGACAGGAGAAGGGAAACTCTGTTTGATGTATCTCTTTCCTCTTTATGGTTTTAAGATGCTTCTGAGTCTCTAAAAAGTCCAGCTGTTGCTGTCTACCTCTCTGATTTAAGATTCCAGTTTCAGAAGAGCCCCTAAGGTATTTACAAGTCTTCCATTCCTTACTCTTCCCTTTTTTTTTCCCTCCACAGCTGGCGACCTGGGACTCGGAGAAGGGCTTGAATGGCAGTCTTCAGGAGAGGCCCATGGGCAGCCGCCTCCAAGGACTGACTCTCAAAGTGGTGACTGTCTTGGTAGGATCATGGGGACAGCCTGGGAACTTTGTTCTCCAGGTCTTTGAGTCAGAAGCTACTCTATGGTTAATTCATTCTTGAGGAGGGGATATTAAAGTCTTTCTGATTAATGTAGTGATGAGAGGGGGGTGTTGAGGATCCACTTAGTTCCCAGGCGTCCTGTTAGTCAAATAATGATATGGCTAACCTAATGGAGAGTGAGATGGAAGAGACTTCCCAAGGGTTTCTGGGATTTCCAGGGTATACTGGAGAAGGGCCACAAATGTTGTCTGCTGCTGGGCTCCCAAGAATTTTTAGTAATATGACCTAGATCTTACTAAAGACCGTTTGCTTCTCCTTGGGAAAATAGTGTGGGTATCCAGGCTCTCCAGAAAGTTTCACAGAGAAAGACATTTTCCTAGTACCCAATACTGCTGATGGCAAAAGTGATAATACATTTGTAATGAATAAATGTTACACTTTTCTATATAGAGTTCCTAGTATCATAGACTTGTACAATTTTCAGACTCATATTCCCTTTTAATTTACTTTTTTCTTTTAGAGAAACCTAAATTTTTCTCAGTTTTGGGTAGGACAGTCATAACTCAACTCTTCCCACCAAGAAACTCACAAACATAGTCCTATAGCATTTCTGCATTGCCCATGTATATAGTATGAATGAGCCTTACATCCTATATCTGTTAACTAAAGTAACTATTAGATGCATTCCCTGTGATTCTTTGCCCTTAGCACCTTCATGTTCAGTTTCATATGAGAAATGGTGGGGATGGATAGCTGAAATGTTTTATAGATGGTCACCTACTTCCCAGGGTATAGCATATAGTCTATAGGTATGAACTCAATGTGATTTTGGATTCATGATCTGGGGGTTTAATCCTTTCCTATTCTTTGACTTACTTTCCTTATTCAGTATAACCTGATAGATGAAATGCTGTCTTTGTTTTTCATCTAATACCACATAACTTTATGACTATGCATTGTTCTACATAAAAAAGTCATAATTCTTCTGAGGCTCCCCAAGAATAATGGCATATACTAAGGTCAGAATCCTATATCAGTATAAATTCTATAGAAGTAAAGAATATACGGCATTTTATTGTGGGGTCTGAGGGTTAGGATAGAGGCTAGGAAGATATACGCAGGACAATTAAATCACCACTGCCCCATGCTGACCTGTTGGCTGGAGCATTGGTCCTGTGCACAGTACCTTGACTGTCCATTAAGTGTTTTAGAAAAGGGCAAAGCAGTTCAGCCTTTGGGTAGAAATTGGGTAAATGCCAACAATTTACTATTGCTGTTGCTGTTGTTATTGTTTTTGCCCATGCTGGGGATGGAACCTAGGGTCTTGCATACGCTAAACCTTTGCTTTTCTACTGAGCTATGCCCCCAGCCCTAATACTAAAATTCAAATGTTATTGTTCATCAGATTGATCTCTGTACTAATATCCTAGGAATATGTCAGTGAACCCTGTTGGGTTGAAGAATGTTTATTCTGTTTTCTGCAGGAAGAGCCTTTTGTGATGGTAGCTGAGAATATCCTTGGACAGCCCAAGCGTTACAAAGGGTTCTCCATTGATGTGCTTGATGCACTGGCTAAGGCCCTAGGATTCAAATATGAGATATACCAGGCCCCCGATGGCAGGTATGGTCACCAGCTCCATAACACCTCCTGGAATGGGATGATCGGGGAGCTCATTAGCAAGGTAAGTTTTGGGATCAGGGCCACAAAGAGGGGCATTCCAATATGTCTCTAAGAAATACTGAATTTGGCTCAATACATGTTTGAGGGACTACACAGAGACATCCCTTTTCCTCTCCCTCTTCCATTTGTGTCTGTTTCTTGTCTTTTATTTTCTCATACTCTGACATCCTTAACTTTTTCCATTTTGTACATTATTTATCCAATTGGAGCTTACCCATTATAATAAACCTTCTCTATCATTAAATCTTCCATTAACTACTTTTATACTTGGCCTGAAATAAGAAACTCATCCCCCTCCCCAAGGAGTTCTACTGAGTGCTTGATGTTCAATGTCTCACAGACTACAAGTGTAGTATGTACTCATGCAAATGTGTGTGTGTGTGTGTGTCTGTGTGTGTGTGTATGTATATGTGAGTGGTCATGGTCATGTATTGGCCAATTTGCTGGAGATGTGGCATTTCCATACTTTCACATAATAATTTCACATTGTAACCTTTCCTCCTATCTGCAGACTAATTCCTCACTGAAACTTACAGCATGAAGGTGATTCATCCTCTCCTACTCTTATTCCTGCTACTTCATGGCCTCTATTAAAATGGTGCTATTACTGCTCTGATAATACTGCTTCCACTGACCTTGAATATTCCTGACATGGCTGTGGACAACCTGGACTCAAGGTCCCTTGTCACACTGACCTCTAGTCACCTTTAGTGTAAATATTCCCCTCTATCATATTAGCTTCTTACAGGCCACCCTCTTTGCTGCTTCATGACCACAACCTGTTGTGCCTTTATTTAGAGGTGTGTGTGTGTGTGTGTGTGTGTGTGTATCTTTTTCTCATAAAACAGAATTTTACCTTTTAAGTGTGTGTAGGAAGACACTAGGCCTATTACTTTGCCAGTTTCATTAATCTTTCATTGTAAAAGAAACTTTATTGTAGTAGAATTTAGATACTATAAAAATATCCAGTTTAAATCTTAGCTTCAGTGATATGTAGGAATGGTGCAAGCACCACTGCCATCTATTCTCGAAGCACTTCCCATTTTCCCACTGTGCTCATGCATACACAGTTACGGTTATTTTGTCCTGTCCTGTAGTCTTCTTGCTTCTTCTGTGGCAGTGGCTCTCTACCTTACCAATGCTGCCACCCTTTAATTCAGTATCTCATGTTGTGGTGACCCCAACCATAAAACTCTTTGATGCTCTTTTATAACTGTTATTTTGATGCTTTTACCAAAACTAATGTAAATATCTGATATGCAGGATATGTGATGTGGGGTCGTGACTCACAGATTGAGTAGCACTCCTTTATAATGCTGCAGTGTGGAACATTGTGTATATATGGAAATACATCATGCGTGGTTCCTGGTGTATTGTTTTCCACTTGGAATACATATGTGAGATTTTCACTCTTGTATATTTCTGCACCCCTCTGACACTGTAGCCTTCCCTACCCTGTGACCCTTTTGTGGTCATCCAGAAAAATCCGCATGTACTTCATTCCATATGATTTCCTGTATTCTCGATTTACTCTTGATGTGTACATTCAACTTTCCAGGTGAGATCTAGAGGTCTGTACAGATTAATATATGGATGTGTATGCTTTCTGTCTTCAACTGTCTCCCCATTTTTCCTTTGTCAACTGCCATGGCCACATCCCTCAGAGAGGTTTCACATGTTTTCTTGTTGTCCTCAAGATTCCTAATAACTTTTGTTCCTCCTCAAAGGAATATTTTGGATATAAGTTGAAACTTTTAGGTAAAAATTCAACTTCCTATAACACACATACTTGTAAGTATAGGCCCTCCATTTTTAATGGCGGACTAGTCTTCTAATCACAGGAAGCCCTCTGAAAATGTGTTTTAAATTGATTTCAGTGTGCTTCCTCTGGATCCTGCTCCATAAATAAGTTCCCCATCTAACCTATGCTATTAGCCTCCCGTGCTCCAATTTAAATTTTTATAGCTCTTTAAATACTTTATGAATATTATTCTTTATTAGTGTGTGTGTGTGTGTGTGTGTGTGTGTGTGTGTGTGTGTGTGTATGGTATGCATTTATACATACACCACTGAGTTCACATGGAGGCCAGAGGACAACTTGCAGGAGTTAATTCCTATCTTCTACCATATGGGTTGTAAGGACCAATCTCAGGTTGTCAGCCTTGATAGCAGGATCCTTTACCTGCCAAGCCTCTCAGGGGCTGTATTTCTCAGATGTTAAATATTGTGCAAACTCCTACAACCTTGAAAGAGATTTCTTGATCTTTGGTTCCTGAGAAGGAAGATAAGAAGCCAACATGCTCTGGCATAGGTACTTGCAACAATTTCCCATGTTAGTTTAGGCTGTTAGAATTCAACTTATAACCATGATATATCTCTATCTTCAAGCTCACATGTTAAACCTTATAAATTCCTTCTAAGTATATTTTCTCTATTTGAGATTATAGTTAAGATATACACTTTTAATTGGTTATTTTAAAACATACCTATTTCTGTAGATTCCTTGAGGCAAGGTCAGGATAGTGAATATACCTTTCAGCACCTTTTTATTCAAAGAGGGATTATAGGTCCCATTGTGCACTGCCCATTCACTGATCTAAGCATGAAACTCTTAACCTTTACCAAACAGCTCATTTTAATACAGCCTTAGAAGATGATTTTCAGGTTATAATATGGCATGTCCAGAGAGAGTCTTCCTATCTATAGGAAGAATGAGCCCACATGTCTTGAGTTAAGAGTAATATGTGATCCCTCTATTCTTTGAGGACATAATTTGGGCCTTAAAGCATGTACATAAAATAGGAAAGGCAGCAAGATTGCTCAGAAAGTAAGAATACTTACTGTTCAACATTGAAGCTACCATCACAAAAGGCTCTTCCTGCAGAAAACAGAATAAACATTCTTCAACCCAACAGGATCACCGACATATTCCTAGGATATTTAACTTCTAGACCCCACATAAAGATAGAAGGAGTGAACCAATATATGCGGTTGTCCTACGACCTCCACACATGTACCTGCAATTACACTTCTCTGTCTCCTTCTTTTCTTTGTCTGTCTCTGTTTCCCTCCAGATATACATACACACCTAAATAATGAATAAAAACTGTTTAAAAATCAACAAAGACAAATATATTTTGAGTATAGTAGAGCAATTGAGAATAGTTGCAGTCATTTAAGTTCTAAAGTAGTTTAGAAGTAAAGCCAATTGATTTGGAGTAATGAAAATTGAAGAGGCTTGCTGGAGAAAGTATGTATCTGTGCCTTTGCCAGGCAGGGAGGATGCAGATTAACCTCGAGGGAAAAAGGGTATCCTTAGTAGGAAGTAGAAGGTCACATGCCCTTTTACACTTCTGCTTGGTGTCAAGTTTCAGTACTGTAACACTTTTGACTAGAACACAGAAACAATGGGAGACAGAGTTTGGCAGGTAGACTGATAAGAAAAGGAACAAGTTTAATTCATAGAAAGTGAAAATACTTCACTGAATTTTGATGTCTTGGACAGTGGTTCTCGACATTCTTAATGCTGTGACCCTTTAATACAGTTCCTCATATTATGGTAACCCTCAACCATTTCATTGCTACTTCATAACTGTAATTTTGCTCGTTATGAATCATAATGTAAATATCTGATTTGCAGGATATCAGATATTCAACTCCTCAAAAGGGTCATGAGCCACAGGTTAAGAACAGAAGTCAGTTCTAGGTCCAGGGAGAGACCTCTGTAATATGAAGTGAAAGTAGGAAACAACATGGTGTTGGGTTTTTCTCTTGCTCTCTGAGTTCTCACAGGTCAGTTCTCAAACCCATTACCTCTGAGCAGATCTTTGAAATGGGTAGAAGATGGACCTTGACCTCGGGTGGAAATCAGCAGAGAGCTCAGGGTCGCCTCTCACGAGAACTTCTTTGTCTTTCAGAGAGCCGACGTGGCCATCTCAGCTATCACCATCACCCCAGAGAGAGAGAGCGTTGTGGACTTCAGCAAGCGCTACATGGACTACTCAGTAGGGATCCTCATCAAGAAGCCAGAGGAGAAGATCAGCATCTTTTCCCTTTTCGCCCCCTTTGACTTTGCGGTGTGGGCCTGCATTGCGGCAGCCATTCCTGTGGTGGGCGTGCTCATATTCGTGTTGAATCGGATACAGGCTGTAAGGTCTCAAAGTGCCACCCAGCCACGACCCTCAGCTTCTGCCACCCTGCACAGTGCCATCTGGATTGTCTATGGAGCCTTCGTCCAGCAAGGTACATTCCCAGTTTTCTGTTGTCTGAATAGACCTGCGGCCAGCAAAAGCTCATTCTTTGGCAAGATTCTCAGATGCACACCACAAAAGTCATTTTAAGTGCAATTTTATTTGATCTCAGGACAGTGCTGCACTCTGTTTTTCTAAGCAATACCAGGTAGAGATTAAATAAAGCCACAAAAACTCAACTTCCAATCCTGATTCTCCATTTTAGATAAAATTAACTTTGGACCTCAGTGCTTTTTCTTCTCCTCTCACAGCAGAGTGATTCCTATGCACATGAGGTTGTCAAATGAAACTCAGAACAAGCATCAACACAGTGAGTGCTGCATCTGTAAGCACTTGTTGAACTATAGAGTCTCCTGCCTTCCAGGGGCCTGGTAGCACTTCTATCCAGTGGTGAGTTTCAGGATTGTGCACTTTTGACCCGAAATCACAAATTGCAAATTTCTTCATGTGAATCTCCACCCTGTTTCCATCATGGCAAAAAGCTTTTTAAGGTGATAGAAAGAGACTAGGGAGGGAAGAACTTTCTTCAACTGCCCCCTAAGGGTCCAAAGAGAAATAAAGGTCATAAAGAAGTACCTTCTCAGTGATCCTGTGTGTGGGATCGTCCAGTGAGACCTGACTATAATAAAAGTGATATAGGGAATCTTATTTCTCTGGGTTAAAAGAAAGCAGGAAGGCCTCCAGGTAGGAAGAAATTCTTTATTTACAAAATAAGTGCACTCTATGTGAATTTGAAATTGTCAGAGATCTTATATTAGGCATCAGCCCTGGAAGTTCTTGCTACAATGAGATAGAATCTTCTGCCCTGAAGACTATATATCCTTGGTGTTATGACCAATGTCTCATCATTAGATTCCAATCTTTTTTTTTTTTTGCCTTTTATTATCCTCTGGACTTTCCCAATATTGGTGGTTTGAAGGACATTTCCTTAACAATATAATGTCCTGTTGAACACGTGCTTGACCTTGGCCAAGGAGGGCCGACTCTTGCTAGACGGGAGGCAGGTAAGATTAATCCCTCTCCGTTCTGCAGGCGGTGAGTCTTCGGTGAACTCTGTGGCCATGCGCATCGTGATGGGCAGCTGGTGGCTCTTCACGCTCATTGTGTGTTCCTCCTACACAGCCAATCTTGCCGCTTTCCTCACAGTGTCCAGGATGGACAACCCCATAAGGTAAGAATGTTCTTCCTTGATCTCCATCAGCTATGAAAGGCTTCAGAGAGGATGTCGTCTGGCTGAGGCTGCCTCATGGCGTGTACGCCAGGCAGAGACAGACCCAGGCCTAGGCTCTGCAGGGGGATGAAGGGGAAATTTTATAGACGGGCTCTGATCTTGTGTTTTATTTTAGTCATAATCACATACAAGTATAAATTAAATTATATTTGTCTGAACATTTAAGTATCAATTATAAAAGTAATAAACTGAAACACTAAAATTAACAAATTAGATTTCCTCAGGATACTTTAAACTAGAAAGTAAACTCATTTAATCAAAATTTTATCAACAATCATTTAAAATTAATGGAGGTCACAAGTCTAATATATTTTCAGATCTTCAAAAATCTTTAAATTAATTTTTAAAAACTTGTTAATTGGGCCCTGGAAATGGTACAGTTGGTAAAGATGGCAAATGCCAAGGCTGATGACCTAGATTCAATCCATGGCACTTACACGTGGAAGGAAACAACCAGATCCCTCAAATTCTCTTCTGACCTCTACATGCATGCCAAGGTAAACATGTGAACACACACACACACACACACACACACACACACACACACGTCAATTATTTAGTTCTGCTTATATTTATAAAATTATAACAGTTTAATCAAGAATGAATTCTTTTTTATTTAATTAAAATATCATTTCAGGTATGACTTTCTTCTTCATTTTTGAAAAAATATTAACATTTTACGATGAAAGAGTACATTTGATGTCATGGAGTTACTTTTGAAAATGTCTTGATCAGGATCAGATTCTCAAATGCAGTGCAAATTAGTGAAAGAAGAGCAAAGGTGCAAAGCAAACAGATGAGCTGGAGCCAACAGTGCAGAGGAGGGTGCACCTGGGTCTTTTCTACCTTAGCTGGGTAGCACAGTGTTTCCAACATGGCGTCTCACCTGAGCTCCACTGTGGAGTGCCTGCTTTCCTGTTTTAGCTCACTATATCCTCTTCAGCATATTGGTTTTTTTAATCCATGCATCTATGGAATAGGTCTGTTTGAACCTATTCCTTTTGCTCCCATCTGCCTACTTAAGAGTTCAAATTCCTTGATGAGGATTCAAGATTCAATTTGATATTATCTGATATCATTATAAAATTGCTATTTTCACCGAGATAACTTAGATTCATATGCAGCTGGAAGAAATAGTACAAAGAGGTCTCCTGGGCTCAGCCTCGTTTTCCCCGGTGCAACATTGAGCAACGCTGTTATATTGTATTACGATCAGGTGTTGATACTGCTATGACTGACTGGTTTTATTTAGATTTTTCATTAAGTATGCCATACAAATAGAATGATGCACCTTGACTATGTCTTTTTCGGTCAGCCCCAGGCCTCACAGTCTTCCAGGTTGTTGGTGTCATAGTTCATTGCCTCTCACTGATGCGTGCTTTCCATGAATTTGTCTGTTTAGTCTGAACTAAATCCACCTGTTGGAGGACATCTGGGCTGCTTCCAGTCCCCGGCAATTATGAATAATGCTGCTATGAACATTCTGTAGGTTCTCACATGAATATAAGCATTCATTTACATGTGATTGTTATGTAAGAGTGCAATTTTCAGGTTGTATGGCAATTGAATGATGAGTTTTATAAGAAACTCTGTTGGTATTTGGTGTTGTTACTACCTTGTACTTCTTCATTCTGATGTGTCTTATTGTGATGTCACATTGTGGGTTAAATTTACATTTTCCTAATGAGCAACCATTACACTTTTTAATATGCATATTTCCTTATACATTCTTGTCAGTAAAATATCAGTTTTTATATTTTACTCCATTTCTAGTTGAACTGCTTAAATCCTACCATTGACTTTTAAAGATTCCTTGGGTATTCTTTCTCTATATATTTATTTACATACTTTATTAAATGTACTTCTTTACCTGATATAGGATTTGCAACCATTTTATTCCACTCTGTAGCCTGCTTTTTAAACCTCTTAGCTGGATTGCAGAGCAAAGATGTTGATTTTGATGAGGTTTAATATAGAAAATGTGCTTTCCTGAGTTGGTCATGCTTTTGATGTCAAGTCTTGTCCTGGTCTAAGGCCTTGAAGATTGTCTCCTCCCTAAAACTTTTATAGTCCTATGTTTCTGCTTTTGGTGCATAACCAATTTTACATGAGATTCTGTATTTGGATTGAAGTTTGGGTTGAAGTGGGCTTTTTGTTTCTTTACTCTTCTGAGTATTGTTGTTCAGCAGTATGGACTCTGCACTGTTGAGAGAAACTTAGATACAACACAGGGAAGGAGACCTACCCCTGCCTCTATGGGGACAATAGCTTAAAAAAAACAATTTACCGAAAGTGCTTTGGAAAGAGGTGAGACCAAATGCTACAGGACTACTGTGAAGGTTGAGGTAGAGGCTCTCAGCAAGGCTCTCACCTATATAATGAGAGTGGTGTGACTGTCCAGACTGAGACCAGTCACCAAGGCCAGAGGTACATGGGAAGCTGTGCTATCAAATCTGGAGATGAAGATTTGCAGGCTTTGTATCTTAACAGTTTAAAATAGAATCACTCACTACTACCAGCTATGGGCTCAGTGGCTAGGCAACAGATTGGGAGTGTTTGTTGAACTGCCTTTTTTTTAAAAATTCAAACTACATGAATGTATTTCCTTTTCTGAAAAGAAAATTTGAAATAAACAATTTTAGCATTCATTTGGAAAGGATTCCTCCTTTGCATAGAACTGTTACCAGCCAAGCCGTATCTGCCAGTAACACTATATAAATGTAAAGCTATCAGTACTTCCAAGGTGAAAGGCTATTCTTCCCATTGACCCTAAGATCTATGGCTATAACAAAGCTAAACAACATATCCATTCTTGTCAGTTCTCATGATCACCGTGTGGACATGTGTTAAAATCCAAGCAGTTTCAAGTATAAAATTTGTTCATTGGATCTCCGGAACATATTACACTGTAATGAAAATCTATTCCTATTTACACCTGCTCCCTTCCAGTCACCATTCCATGCTCTACTTTCATAAGTTAGACATTTGAAGGCTCTGCATGTAGTGAGATCAAGAAGAAATATTTGTCTTTCTGTGCCTGTTTTTGCTTGTTTGTGTTTTACTTAATATAACAACTTCTAGGTTTTTATAAATGACATGGTTCCTTCATTTTAAGTGCTGAGTAACATGTGCATTATATCACTACATCCTTTGTATTGCAATCCTTTTTTTTAATTGGATATTTTTTATTTACATTTCAAATGTTATCCCCTTTCCTGGTTCGCCCCCTCCCATCAACACCATATCCCATCCTCCTGCCTCCTGCTTCTATGAGGGTGTTCCTCCACCCACCCTACTCCAAACTCCCCGCCTACACTGGGATGCCTTCCTAGGACCAAGACCTTTCCTCCCATTGATGCCTGACAGGGCAATCCTCTGCTCAGCTACATATGTAGCTGGAGCCATGTGTAGCCCTTGGTTGATAGCTGAGTCCCTGGGAGCTCTGGAGGGTTCTGGTTGGTTGATATCATTGTTTTTCCTTTGAGGCTGCAAACCCCTTCAGCTCCTTCAGTCCTTTCTCTAACTGCTCCATTGGAGACACTGCGCTCAGTCCAAAGGTTGGCTGCAAGCATCGACCTCTGCATTTCAGCAAGCATTTCTTAGCATCCACAATAGTGTTGGGATTTGGTGCCCCTATATGGGATGAATCCCCAGGTGGGACAGTCTCTGGATGGCCTTTCCTCCAGGCTCTGCTCTACACTTTATCTCCATATTTGTTCCTGTGAGTATTTTGTTCCCCTTCTCAGAAGAACTGAAGCACCCACGCTTTGGTCTTCCTTCTTCTTGAGGTTCATGAGGTCTGTCAATTGTATCTTGGGTATTTGGAGGTTTGGGGCTAGCATCTGCTTATTAGTGAGGGCATACCATGTGTGCTCTTTTGTGATTGGGTTACCTCACTCAGGATGATATTTTCTAGTTCATCCATCTGCCTAAGAATTTCATGAATTCATTGTTCTTAATAGTTGAGTAGTACTCCATTGTGTAAATATACCACAATTTCTTTATCCATTCCTCTGATGAGGGACATTTGGGTTCTTTCCAGCTTCTGGCTATTATAAACAAGGCTGCTATGTACATAGTGGGCGTGTGTCCTTATTACATGTTAGAGTACCTTCTGGGTATATGCCCAGGAGTGGTATAACTGGTTCCTCAGGCAGTGACCTCATTTTCTTTAGTCATAAGCTGAGAAGTTGTGTTCTCAGATCACATAGAATTTCTAGGTGTCCTTTATGGGGAATCTCTGCACTAGTCCATATTTTATAGTAATTTATATTCTTCTTAGCAATGTACAAATAGCCATTGTAATACAGATTTTTGATTCTCATTCATTTGAAAATGAATACTATTGAACATTTAATTGTAATATACATATGCCCAATGTATGTTTAGAAAAATGACTATTCAGGTCACTTCGATTGATTTTGATACAGGGCGTTACTTTTTAGCACAGATTGGCCTTGTTTCAGCCTGATGAATGCTGGGATCAAAGATCTGTGCCACTATGCAAAGGCCCTGGGACTGTGCATAATCCAGCTATTTGTTTTCTTGATATGGAGTAGTTTTTTTTTTTAATTTATGTCATTTAACATATAAACAGATCTATGGTTTTCATATATTTTCTATCACTACACAGGCTTTTTAATTTCTTCTGTAGACTGTTTTCTATGGTAAAGATTTTTAGATTGTTAGGATTTTATGTACATATATTTACAGTTGTTGTCTTTACTTTTGGGATCATCAAAATAAAACATAAAATAAAATCATTTCCCTGTCCAATATCAAAAGCTTTCCCCAGTTTGTTTTAGAAGTTTTATATTTTCAGATCTCATGGTTGAGGTTTTATTTGTCTTGAGCTAAGACTTACAAATGATATGAAGTAGTTTTCTTCTTTGCATGTGGAATATCCAATTTCCCAATAGCAACTATTGAAAAGCTATATTCATTTGTCTGTAATTGTTTTTTTTTCTCCAATATTACATTTCTGCTTAGGTTTACTCTGGTTTTCTGGGTTACTCTGACACAGATAATATGATGCCCTTGTGTTTGTTTACATTCCTCAAGATTGCTTGGGTGTTATGGGGTTACCCTTGATGTACAGGATGCCCTGGGTCAGTTTTTTCTATATCTGTGAAAAATGACTTTTGACTTAATAGGGTTGCTTTTGTTTTAGAGATTTACTAGGCAGGCAGTATCATTTTTTTTTAAACAGTGAAATAAGACTAATTTATTCTGGAGCCAAATTTGAGTGACCCTGGATCAATTTTCACAGCATATCATGTGACCTAGGGACACAGATTTATGATATTTCTAAGTACTTCTTTTTTGTATCCATCTCTGTATTTTAGTATGGTTATTTTAATAGTATTGATTATTTCATAATTTAGCATGCTTATTTTTGTGATATTGATTATTTTAATCAATGAACACAGGATAGTTTTTTTAATATATTTCTATTATATGTAAATTTTTTACTGTCTTCTCTACTTTTCAGAATTTATTATATCTTTATATAAGTTTATAACTAAGAATTTTTTGTGTGTGATGAAAGTTCGAAGTTATTTTATATTCTTAGTCAAAGGAGGTATTTATGCAGATATGAATTGCACAGAACCATATAAAACATATTTTCATTTAAAATATTGTCTGAGCCTTTTTTCTATGTATAGTGAAATTTTCATTTTCAACTGGTTTCCATTTCTTTTATTTTTATTTCCTTCTTTATTCTAATTTTGAGCTCATTTTGTTCTTTTTATCTATAAAACTAATTTTATACAATTTTAAAATAATTTTTAAAATTCTGTTTTTAATTGAAATATATAGAACACTTTCCTTCTCTCCTCTCTTTAGGTCCTTCCAGTTAGCTTCCTTTGAATCTATGTGTATATACATATATGAATGTATACACATATATACAATCCTGAAAGAGAATATAGATATGTTTTATATGATCAATATATATCCTTCTGAATCTGTTTTCTTGATTGTGTGTATATGGCTTTAGAACTGACCACTATATGTTATAACTTTTAAGGGGATTCATCCCTTGGGGATGTTAATTCTTCTCTAAGCAGTCATTATTTGCCTATAGCTCTTGGTCTAGGAGTGGGAGCCTACAAAAATTTCCCCCTCCCACTTTAGCATGTCATTGCTATTGCTATTGTTCCAGTCTTGTGTACACACACACACACACCCCTAACTTCATGCTCCTCTTTTGGGAAATATTCTCCCTTTCAAGATTACCAGATGTTCTTCATGCCAAGGCTATTGGGAAGTATTTTTTCTGCCAAGGTTATCAGGGAATAACCTCTCTCCCAAGGTTAGTGACTCCATGATAATCAGACACTGCAGGAGTACAGGAGGCAGGTTATGTCTATGTCCTTAGCAAATATGGTAAATGCTATGACCTTCAGGACAGCCCTTGAGGCTGTGGGAAAGAACTCTGAAAACATGATTTCATCTTTAACACACTGACTGCTGAGGTGTTGGTGTTTAATTTCCATACTTAGTACACTACTCCTGAAATTGGTTTCTGGCTTCATTGCTTTGTGGTTTATAAGATTTTAGTCTTCTTAAATTTCTTAAGCCTTAATTGAGACCTAACATATAATTAATATTGAAGAATTTTGCATATGGATTGATAAAATGTGCATTGTGCTGCCACTGGATTGATTTTTTCTGTTAGGACATTTTGTCTATAATGTTATTTTAGCTTGTTCTTGATTAATTGACTTTCTGTCTAAATAATCTCTACATTATGGGAGCTTGGTGACAAATATTCCTACTTTCCTAAAATTGCTATTTATTTCTTCAGTTTTGTTCATAGTTGCTTAATTCACATAGGTATTATATTGTGCACATGTTATACACTCTTGATGAATTGATTTATCATAATTTTTCTCATCCCTTGTGACAATGTTTGATTTAATATAACTTTTTTCTGAAATAATATAAAATAACTTTTTTGAATTACTTATACAGTGGTGGGTAATACAAAAAATCATTTATTAACATTACTTTAAGTAGAACATTTAATCCATTTATATTTAATATAACTATTGATATAGTGCAATTTTAATCATTTTGTTATTTAGTTTCTACATGTCTTATACCATTTATTTGTTTTTTTCCATTAGTGTCTTGTTTTGTGTTATACTTTTGTTTCTTATTTTAATGTCTTTATTTACTTATATACATTGTGTTCTTTGAATATAAGCTATTATACATATATCTTGTATTTTCAGTGTTTGCCATAAGCATTATAATTAGCATCTAATTTATATCAGTCTAATTTGCATTAATAGCAGCCTTATATTAATAGCATAATAACTAGGCACTAGGATATATGTGATTTATCTCTTGCATTCCCCTATTTATTTATTCAAAATTTGAAACAATGTCCAAGTCCTCATTCACTTACTTAGAATCAGAATTCTGAATTTGTGAGTCTTTTCTTCAGAATCCCATAGTTCAGCTAAGTAATTTTTCTAAGTGTTAACTCTTCCATAGTATGCCTTTCTAGAAGTATTAGCTCTTCACATGAGTCCTCATACCTCTTGTACTTTCCTGGATAACTTTCCATTCTTCTTCCAATTCTGTTCATTTCTGAGGGAGACTCCCATTTTTCTGACTGGGTAAGCTCTATTTATATATTTTCAATTTCTTTTTTTCTTTTTTCCTCCCTTTTTGTGGTTCTTTTTTATTCTTACACACAGGTTTATGGATTCCATTCTTACATTTTGCTATAAAGAGCCCTTCCTATAGGTAATTAAATTTACATGTTTTAAAATTTCATTTTATCCTGCATGTGCTCTCCAGTACTGTGGAATATTAAGAAAGCATATTGGATATCTGTTTTTCCTGTTGAAATTGTTCTTGTACTTTTCAGTCTGTCTTTGCTGTTTGATGTCCTTGACTGTTAAGAACTCTTTCCAGGAAGGACAATTAAGGTTATCATTGAATATTTTAGTAGTATACATGGTTGTAATTTGCATCTTATATTCTAGTCTTTTGGGGAGATTTGTGAATTCAGGTAAAGAGGTGTAAAGTGTGATTCACATACCTGTAGCTGGTTCAGTGATTTTCTATAAAAGGTTTACTTTGTAGTTTTTGCCTCTAATACTTGTAGCATTCTGGTTGATCCAGTTTCTGGAATATTTAGAAAAGTTACCATGTGACTTTTCTAAACTTCCTCCTTGCTGTTACTATTTTCTACATTTTACTGACAAATTACTATTTGTCAGTATCAACTGCCCATGAAGCGGGTTTCTACACACTGTGCCCTGCAGATCTCCATGGAACCCAGGGTTTTTCTAGTTTTCCGCTTTAAATTTGTCTCTGTATATGTGAAAGGAAATCTACTGTAATGATGTGTTTTCAAAGTTAGATAGCCCCTCATTAATTTCTGTCCTGTGGAAATTTCTCAGTGTCTGATAAGTGTATAACATCCCCACTCATACATGGTTTATGATTCCCTGAAGTTTAAAACATTGCCTAGTTATTCCAGTAGTCAGCTGGAGGAACAGATGACATTTATATGTCTTCTCTATCAACTATCTTCTTATTAATCAAACTAACCTTCAACCTGTACAATTTCATTCTAGCTTATAATAGTTAAATCCTTATATTCCATCTTTCCATGCAAATGCTCATAATTATTATCTTAGTAATTGGAATTTATAAATTCCTTAAAAGATACACTCAAAACTGTTATCTAAAAGATCTACTAAGGAACAAGGATGCAGTTGAGTACTTCTAGTAATTTTTTTCTACCCATTTGCAGTAGGGTAAGTTTCCTTTATTGAGAGAACATAGCTTACTTTTGGTTTGCTACAAAAAATTAAAATTTGTATGATTTCCATCTCCATGTCAGCTTATATATTATCACAATTATTAGCAGATTCATTAGAAAATTTGATATTGGAAAGGAGTTGCACACCCCAGGTACCTTGTCTCACCTGTGTCTGTATTCTGGAATGCTTGTCCAAAAGTCCTAGGTGAGAAGTGTCCTACATTAAGAGGGCTCACACTCTAAAAGCTCTCTTTGGGAAGTAGGAGCTGAAGCACCCATTCTTGAGATGGTGCACCATGATGGAGCAAAGCCACTAATGCCTGACTACCTGGGTGCAAATCCACTTTCCCCCTCTCTAGCTGTGTGACAGTACACAAGTGAGCCTCACTTCACTGCCGTCTCACCTATGCATAGTCGTAATGATTATGGCTACCACACAGGGTTATGAAAGGGACCGGATGACCGTGTGCTAGAGCTTAGGCAATTACGCAGTGCCAAGCTGCTTGTCTGCCCCTCAGCTGGAGTGCCTGAGCATCACCAGCAAGCTGTCCAGGGGAGGCAGAACATACTCCATAATAGGGGTCCTAGTCCATGTTTTCATTGGCGAGAAACTGTGGAGTCTGAGATGAAGACTTTCCCAGTCTCCCATGTACCCAGGCACTGCTGGCAAACCACTGGGAGGTGGGACCAGGGTCTTTGGGTCCATGCTTCCTGTTAGGGAGGAGACAGTCCTTGTTTGTCCCCACTATTTAATTTGATGGCAGATGTAAATGTGCCATCATTACTTACTCATGGTGGACCAGGGATTAAATTTTTTTTTCAGGAAGGAATGGCCAGGATGGGAAGCTCATTGACTCAACACAAGGGGACTATTTAGATACCTCCAATAACATGGAGAACTCTTGGTTTTTATGCTATGTGACCGATTGTCATGGTCCACTCAATGGGGTGTCTTGGTTACATCTTCAAGATCAAGTAGTTTGGCAGGGAGTTTGCTCCATGCCTGTCATTCTCAGTTCTGAGATTCCCTAGGATTTGAGTCTCCTCAATTTTACTATTTCTTCTGTCTTGTGGGATGGTCCACTTAACCCACAATGTGACTCAGAGAGGTCCATACAGAACTGTTAAACTATGGTTTTTATTTTCTGCTATTGTTGTTATAGGCCTTGACGGCCAAACAGATACCTGCAGAGTTGTGGAGTCCTGAAGAGAGAATAACTAAGGGATATGGGAAAGAAGGCAGCTGTGTAGGAAGTATGTGGCTCTTTGGAATTGACACAGAATGGATGTTACTTGCTTGTTTAGGTCCTTGTTTCTGTATTGGTTGAACAGGGAGGGTGTTTGGAGATGTAGATGTTTGCTCATCTCGTCATTGAATTTGGAAGCACTGTATTTTTAGATATGGCCTTTTGCTTGGATACTAGAAGGTAGACACATGATCCAGCAATCATAGTTTTTGGTATTTGCCCAAATTTTTCAAAACTACACAGCAATACAAAAAATTATATAAGTATATTTTTGAAACAAATTGTTTTGCTGTGTGGCACATATTGATCTGGAGATCACAGTCCCCTGCCTCAGCTTCTTTTTTTTTTTTAAATTTATTGATATATTTATTTACATTTCAAATGATTTCCCCTTTTCTGGACCCCCACTCCCCGAAAGTCCCATCAGCCCCCTTCCCTCCCCCTGTTTTCCCACCCAACCCTTCCCACTTCCCTGTTCTGGTTTTGCCCTATACTGCTTCACTGAGTCTTTCGGGACAGGCCTATGATACCATGTCCAGGATAAATATAAATCTTTATATTAATGCTATTCATTTTTCAACTTTGAAGCAACTGAGATATTCTTTAAGAGGTGAATAGATAAATAAGCCACAGGATACTCAATCATAGACTGGAATGCATTGCTGAAACAAACAGAGATATCAGCATGGGAACTGACCTAGAGGACAATTCAGGGCACATTGATAAGTAGCACCATGATAAGTAGAAATTAAGTAACAAGTATGGATTTCAGTGATGGCCAAGATGGATTGTTCTTTGGACACTGAACTGAGTGTGAGTCGTAAATAGATAGATATGCTCTAGCTTCATGTTGCCTGCTTTTCTTCATGGCACCATAGTTCACAGTGCTTTACCTTGAATGTTTTTGTTAGTTCATGCTCTCTTTAGGATGACTCCTTTATACCACTGTCAATTATACTTGCATTCCTGTCTTATACCCATAAAGCACTCAGGTGTATAAGCTTCAACAGATGTGAATGACTCTGAGCAGTTGTTGAGTACCTTAAGTCCTTCCTACCCGCAGTGAGGTCAGTGAGTCAGCCTCACTGGTGTGAGGAGGAAGCTAAGGCCTTGTCTCAGATATCCTGAAGCACAGCCAGTGTGTCCCGTGACTCCAACTCCTATTACAGTTCAGCACTTTGTGCTTCTAGTTAATTAAAAGGAGTATCTATGCATTCCCAGTGCCTTGGAGTGATCATCCATGTCCAAAGAATGTATTGTAACACACCTACAAAATCACTTCCTGCCTTTGAGGCCTCAAAACCTGAAAAGGAAAGTGGCATGAGCTCATGGGGCACGAGAAGAAGAGATTATAGGTTTCTTTACATGTTAGCATTGAGAAGCAAGCAAGGACTAGACCTCCAACTATTAACAACTGGAAGTCTGATAAATCCAGAAGCTATTAAAACATGAAGGCATAAGTGTGTTGACAGGGAGGGAGAAAGACACAGCATGCGTATGGTAATAAGAAAACCAGTAACGTTCCTCATGGATAGCGTGGGTAATTAAGAGCACTGTAGAACGACAATGGAAACGGGGATACCAAACAAACCGATATGTGCATAATCTCAATGCTTTTGAAAAAGAATGTGACAAATCAAGAAGTAGAAAGTCTAAAGCAGTCAGCTCTTTAACTGCCCTCCCTTAGAAAACGCATACATAGTAAAAAAAAGCCATTGAAGTCATGTATATATAAACAGTCTCATCAATTAGCTTGGCAATATTGGCATTTGCAGGACATTTCACCCCAAACTCCAAAATCAAGATTTTAAAGTATGTGCAAACATTTGATGCAAAAGAGGTTGTCATTACTAGGCTAAAGCTTAGTAAATTTTAGAGTTAACTTTATAGAGGGTGTCTTGTCATTCACGATCCTGTTATATCAGAAACCACCAGAAATAAACAACCTAGGAGATGTGCAGTGAAATCTAGATAACATGATTCTAAATAACCAAGTGTCAAAGGAAAAGGCACAAAGGAAATCTCTAAAATGTTTCTAACTAAATAATAATGAAAGCACACCATGTCAACAACTGTGAATGCACAATAGTACTTAAAGGTAAGTTTATAGCTTTGAAAGCCTATAAGAAATTTATTGCTTTGACCAAGTTGAAGATTCTTAGTTTTTCCCTTGACAAGATACACAAATTTGGAGCAAGTTAGATAAAAAGAATTTTGAAGAAAGAAATAGGATTGATACAATAAATAAATTAGAACGCCTAAAAGTCTTTTGTTCAAAAATAAAATGGATACATCCTGAGTGAGGCTGGGTATAGGGATACAGCTCTAGAATCCTAAACCGAGGATCAGGAATTTGATGTTATCATGAGCTACATAGGAAGCTACATCTGTCTGTCCGTCTGTCTATTAATATGTATATACCTATACATATGTATATATTCATATGTAGATATATGTATAGATATCTATATAGATATACAGTGATACTATTTACTTCTCTTTTTATTTATTTATTTATTTTATTTTTTATTTACATTGCAAATGATTTCCCCTTTTCTGGGTCCCCACTCCCCGCAAGTCCCATAAGCCCTCTTCTGTCCCCCTATTCTTCCATCCACCCCTTCCCACTTCCCTGTTCTGGAATTCCCCTATACTCTTGCACTGAGTCTTTCCAGAACCAGGGACCACTCCTCCATTCTTTTTGGACATCATTTAATTTGTGGATTATGTCCTGGATATTCAAAGTTTCTAGGCTAATATTCACTTATCAGTGAGTACATACCATGATTGATCTTTTGAGACTGGGTTACCTCACTTAGTATGATGTTCTCCAGCTCCATCCATTTGTCTAAGAATTTCATGAATTCATTGTTTCTAATGGCTAAATAGTACTCCATTGTGTAAATATACCACATTTTTTGTATCCATTCCTCTGTTGAAGGACATCTAGGTTCTTTCCAGCTTCTGGCTACTACAAATAGGGCTGCTATGACCATAGTGGAGCATGTGTCCTTATTGCATGCTGAAGAATCCTCTGGATATATGCCCAGTAGTGGTATAACAGGGTCCTCAGGAAGTGACATTCCCAGTTTTCTGAGGAACTGCCAGACTGATTTCCAGAGTGGTTGCACCATCTTGCAATCCCACTAGCAGGGGAGGAGTGTTCCTCTTTCTCCACATCCTCGCCAACACCTGCTGTCTCCTGAGTTTTTGACCTTAGCCATTCTGACTGGTGTGAGGTGAAATCTTTTCTTGTTTTTATTTTGTTTGTTTTTTTTTTTTTTTTTTGAGACAGGGTTTCTTTGTATAGTCCTAGCTGTCCTAGAACTCACTTTGTAGACCAGGCTGGCCTTGAACTCAGAAATCCACCTACCTCTTCCTCCCAGAGTGCTGGGATTACAGGCGTGTGCCACCACCGCCCAGCTACAGTGATACTGTTAAGAAAACAAAGAAAAATAAACAAGAGAATGTGGAAATTGTCACTCTCAGGTTTGGAAGGGGAATTTTATAATAGATTCTCTAGACAGTAAGAGGATTGTAAAGTAATACTATGACAAGTTTATGTCAATAAATGAAACTGAGATGAAGGGGAAATTTTTCCCTTAAAACAAGATGTTATATTTGTAAAACAAATACCATGCCACTTATTAAATTCTAGGACAAGATGCCCTCACAGGTGAATTTCATCCAACATTCAAAAAAAAAAAAAAAAAAAACCCAATACTAACCACAAACTCTTCCAAACAATACCTTTAATGAAACTGGAATAACTCTAACACCAACACCAGAAAAGGAGTACAGGAGAAGGCAGTTATATACTAAAACCATCAATGCACAGAAGTTCTCAACAAATGCTAACAGCTCAGATCAGAAGGGTATAAAACAGACAGCATACAGTATGTATGTGGGGTTTTATTCCTTAGATAAGAATATTTAAGCATTTTGCAACAAAACAATGTAATTTACAAAAATAAAACACAGGAGATAATAATACCATATGATCATCTTAATACAGAAATGTACTTGATAACCCATGCTTGTAATCCTAGCACTGAGAAAGTTGATGCAGGAGGATTGGCAGGAGTTCAAGGCCAGACTGACATCTATAGTGCTATTTCAAGTTTGTCTGAGCTGTAGTGTGAGAGCTTGATTCAAAACAAGCAAACAAACAATAGAAATATCTTAAAGTGGCAAATGAATGATATATAACATATATATAATAAAAATATAAAATTATATATATATATATATATATATATATATATATATATATATATATATATGTAATTTGAAAAGAGGAATGAACAGAGAATGACTATTAAGTTCTTGTTACTTTTCTCCCCACATCAGTGAGAACAAGCAGAGTCCAGTGTCCAAAGCATAATCAGTGATGAAAGTAAAAGAAAGACTGGAGAGACTGCGGGGCAGTAAATAGCACGTCCTCCTTTGAAACAGGATACAAATTCAGTTCCAAGCATCTACAAGGCAATTCACAACCTTATATGGCTACACTTCTGAGGGATTCAGCACTCTCTCCTGGCCTCTGCAGACACCACACACACACACACACACAGTGCACATACATATTTGGAGGCAAACACTGATATACAAAAAAATTAATATCTCTTTAAAATGTATTTGAGAAGTCATAAGAAGCACGAGGATTTTAAAGTAAATGTCATGGTGGCATGACAAAGAAAGCCCTGAAAATCTACTAATAAAATACAATAAATAATTTCCATGTTTCAGGAAACATTTGCTCTGTGATAAGTCATTCCTTACACACTAGGAACCAATAACTAGAAAACATAAAGGAAAAAACACAATGATTACAACAATGCCCCCAAACAAACATATTTTAGGATTATCTTTCATAACATCTGTAAGAATTGTGCAGTGACATACTATGAAATGTTGCTGAGAGAAATCAAATAATCTTTTAAATACAGGACAATCTATTATTCATAGATTGGAAAACAATATTGTGAAACGGAAAATCTTCATAATTGTGGCATAGATGCAGTTCTCATCAGAGCCACAGAGGATTGTTTTGTTTTGCTACTCGATGGTTCTCAAAACTCCTATGCTATTCCCCATGATTTAGAATGCAGAATGTTATGTTTAGGAAATGAAATGATACGGTGGGTGGCTTTCTTTGTGTTCCATCTCCGATCTGAGCCTCTCTTGCTGTTCTTTCCCTGGCCTGTTTTTGCTTCTTAAATCTCACAGGCAGCTTCCTGTTCCCTGACCATCACATATTTTAAAAGCACTGTCTCTCTGTTGTCAGCAGCCCAGCTCTGCCTGACTTTGCAAGTCTGCTCGTGTCACTGCTTTGGAGTGGTCTCTCTGAACACATTACACGATTGCCTTTCTCCTTTATAAAGAAAGCCTGGAGCTTTTATTTCTTGGCAGTTATAGCAATTTGTAATCACATATATATATGCATTTAAAAATATGCATCCATACCTCTGCATAGTAAGCTCCAGGGACTTAGTTGTTTTCCCCCTGTGTATAACTAATGCTTAGCACAGTGTGTGAAACAACACATATAATCTGGATGAATTCATCTCTAAAGACAGACATGTGGCTTTTGGTTCACAGATATAGAATTGTAAGCATTGGATAGGATAGTTCAAGGTATATTTTAGTTCAAAAAGGAGAACCAAGTTCTTTTTCATGCCACCAGACCTGCCTGATTTAATAAACACATCTAGGAGCCTATGAATCACACACACACAAGGTATATCTGCAGGGGCTAGGAGAATGTAAGACCCTTTTTCTCCAGTTAAAGCTCTGCGTGTAGTAAGAAGCCGATTTGGATTTTGTGTGTTTGGGGTTTGTCTGTTTTTAGTTTTAGCTTAAGGACAAATGCATATGTCAAGTATGTATACCAGTGTCCTGCTGGGCAGCACTGACAACACATTTTTTCCTAAAGGTCAAATGGGAGATTTTCTATATCATGAGTGTCTGTGTGTGAGTGAGTGCCTGTGTGTATGTGTCTGTATGTGTTTATGTGTTTGTGCGTATGAGTGTGTGTATGTGTGTAGGTGAGTGTGTGTGTCTGTGTATGTATGTGTTTGTGTATGTATGTGTATATGTGAGGGTGTGCATGTATGTTTGTGTATGTGTGTGTACATGTGTATATGTTTGCATATATATATGTGTATGCATGTGCATGTGTGTATGTGTATATATGTATGCATATATGTGTGTGTGTGAGTATGTATGAGTGTCTCTGTGTGAGTGTATGTATGTATATATATGAGTGTATGTGTGTGTATGCATATGTGTGTAAGTGTATGTATATGTGTGTGTATGTGTGCATGTGTGTATATTGTATGTGTGTATGTGTTTATATATGTATGTGTGTATATGTGTGTTTATCATTCTGCTATTATTCCTTTATTCACAGATCCATGCACATTGTGAGAAATATAGTCTGTAGTTTGTATATTGTTTCACATTCCAAAGTAAGATTCATGAATTGAAAACAGCCAAATTTTATAGCTAGGCTAAGTCATCCATATGCACACCTTAGCTATATAATTTGTATTCCTGCTTGACCATATGAGTTCATGATATATTAGTAAGAATGTTATTACTCAGGAAAACTAGCTTCCCAAGGGACACATGGATAGTTGTGGAATGGGGAATGCCCCCTTCTTGCATATCTTATCCAGAACTAGATATGAATAGGATAGTATCATTCTATTGTCCAAGGAACACCAAGGATAGACAGTACTATCCCTGAAGAAGACTCTTGGCTGGTAAGGAAGTCTAGGGATAGAGACAACCCCCACAGGCTTCCTCTGTAGACTGTGGTCAAGGTAATGGTCCTTGTGGATATCCAGGGTAACAAAGAGCCTACAATTAGTATTTCTCCCTTTTCCTCCTAAAAGAAAACTAATGAATTTTATATTTTGAGCAGTTCTGTAGAAAAATCTGTGTTCCCATGTACTTTCTCCCTTTCCCCACTTAAGATACTATTAATATCTTAAGGAGCTGTATTTATCACAACCATTGTACCATTACTGACATCGTTATTGGATAAAGGACAGAGTCTACTTAGGACTCATTACTTTGTATGGTCTATTCCTTGGGCTTGACACATGTGCGTGGACACATATCATCATCATGGTCCCGTGAAGCTTCACTGTGCACTTCCTGGGTTCTACCTAGACATCTTCCTCTTCCTTGTTATCTTTGCGCTAATTTCCAGTATTGAATTAGGGACCATACTCTGTACAAATAGTCTGTCAGTAGAGTCAATTCATGCTGTTCCCCAGATCTCTCTTGTGTCATTTCATACTCTGTCATATCTAGGTCTCGATGACTAGTTTATTACAACAATCTTTTGGGTTGACTTTTTCTACTGTCTTTTCACCCCTTGAAATCTTTGTTCATATTGCCAATAGAAAGATCTTCATAAAATCAATTCTGAGGTTTATATATCTCCAGGGATCCCTCTGATGTTGAGTTTGTAATTGAGTTTCTATAGCACAGCATCTCTCATGTAGCTACGTGTGTGCTGTAGTGCTGCAAATATCCACATATTGATGATTATCTTCATATGCCATTAAGTACTCAAGAGATTGAGGTTTCCAGACACAGGATCTTTGTGTGTGTGTGTGTGTGTGTGTGTATGAGAGAGAGAGAGAGAGAGAGAGAGAGAGAGAGAGAGAGAGAGAGAGAGAGAGAGAGAGAGTTTGGACTTATTTTTGTGTTATTTATTGCTTTGATTCTTCCAGCATTTTCTTTCTTTTATTGTTTTGTATAGTGGCTCCTATATAGAAGCTGATTTATTGAATTTTAAATTTTACTGTATGTTGTCAGTAGGTTTCTATCACTGAACTTAATAAATTATTGCTCTTAATGTATAGCTTTTTCTTCATTAGTCACAGCTTCTTAAAGTCAGACATTGTGTCATACTTACCTTAGAATTTTCCAGGCTAAATCTAGGATTTGGCACTTAGCTGTATTTTCCAGGGGTGGGAAAATGACTAGGCAAAAGCACTAAGGTGTACCTGTCACCTAGAGTCATGGGATAATTTAATAGCAATGAGAAAGGGGCTTAGGAATCTGGGAGAAGAGAGTCCAGAGAAATTATGTACCTGGAGCTGCTGCTGGTGTGAGCTGCTACAGTTGGTTTGTAGCATATGTTTAAGTTCAAAAGTGATGACTTCAGATAAGACTACCCAGCATGCAATGGGCCTAGGGCCCAGGCCCCTCTGCACTGAGAACAGAGTAGTGAGTGTGCTGATCATCTCCTCTGCTGGTGCAGCTATCTCTCTTCTAGAAGTTCAGATATTCTTTGTCGTCCATGATTTCTCACAAACTCTGATTGAGTATCCTTGAAAATGGGAACGAGTGCTTGTGGCAAACTTGGAACTTTGTGAAGCTATGATATTTTAAAACTAAGAGGAAGGAAATAATTTGCTGCCGATACAAGTAAAGGGAAGACTTGAAAGAAATTTAAAACCTGGTGTTCAAACTAATAATAGATGAGCAATGAAAGTTGAATCAGGCCATGATTGGCAGTTTGCATAGCCTATAGAAAAGCAGAATTCCAAAAATGTCAGAAAAGGGAATATTTTGGGTCCCAACAGTATGGTTCAAGATAGAAATGTCTCAAATAATGAGACAATAGTGACCCTGTCCTAAACCATCACAAATCTCAGTGGGGAGGAACAGTGGGCAGATGCTTTGGCTCTCTAGGTGGAGTCAGTCACAGAATGAAAAATGGAAAGGGACAGGTAACAACAGGAAATAAAACAGGGTTATTCCCTTGAAAGATTATGCTAACAGGACTCCATTTTAAGTTTCAACTGGGAAAAACATCCTTGAAAAAGAACAAATAAAACTTTGGTAGGATTGACTTCTAAAGTCTAGTATTTTACTAAAGTCAATCACAGGCAGAGAGGTCAGTGCTGGAGGAAGATAGAGAAGTAATTTACAGCCAATGAAGTCAGAATTATTGCTGCTGTTTAAGTACCAGTGAGTTCGACATAGTGTCAGTATAGTGCCTTGTGGACTGTGTAACTTCTGTTGGCTCCTGTATGGATTTGAGACTTAATTAACTTTCATACTTACAAAAGAGACACAATGATACCAATTCACTGTACTGTGTCCACTAAATTAGATAGTATGGGATCAGACACAGTGTCGGGAAAAATAGAGTTGTGTATTTATTAGCACTCAATAAATATACAACTCTATCTTTCCCATGTTTTCTTCCAACTGAAAAACTATTACAAGATACTAGAATAATATGTATGTATATATATACATACATATAAATTCTTGCATATATATTATATGCAAGCATTCTGCTGATAACATTTGAAAACTGTAATGCAGTGGTGGATTTGGGGAGGAGCTGTTTAAGCAGGTAACTTTGTGAATATTAGATTTGAATCCTTATTGGTGTTTTTATTTGCTAGAGCAGTGAAATAATGTGCCACTAGGTACACACATATACATGACTTATGTGGGAGGAGATGTGTGAACACTTGGAAACGGAAAAACTAGTCCCTATGTTGTAGTTCTAGTTCCCTGAAAACAAACCACCTTGTGTTAGCCTCACCTTGCTCAATTTGTATTCCTTTGCCTTTGATAAACTTATTATCTGGAATATCAGAATAATTCTCTAAACCTTACTTTTATCTTGATTTCAGCAATGCTTTTCGAAGTATTACATAGAGTCTTATGGATAAGAAGGAAAATGGAGTCATATAATTAAATACAATTATAGGCTTAAAAAGAGTCCCAGGGTATCATTAAACTAATGTTTATGTTAATATGACAGATGGTTACAAAGTTGAATGGCAGAAAATGCTGACTTTAAAGTATTTCTGTTTAGTAATCATCAAATATATGGTAAGCCAGCAAGAGGCATACTAATCAATTTCAGGGATGATATGACATTTGAAGAACATCCATGCTTTATATTGAGTGTATTATTGTCAATGCACATAGTTATTAAAGATAATTAAATTTAGAGAACCTAAAGAAAATTTACAAATTATAAGTATACAAGGGTGTATATTTTAATATGTCGTTACATTTTGTTGCAGATTTAATTATGGTGAGTTCATACAGACATGGCTTATAAAACCTTTCTCTAAACAATTTTGTTAAATTGAGTTTTTCCAGCTGATAGGCTTTCTGGAAAATTTGAAAGTCATTTTATGTATTGTTTCTATGTGTTTGGGTTCATACCATCAATTTAATTCTTGATTGGTTTTCAATAGGTGTTTTCAACAAGAAAATGGGACTTTTAAAACTCTTACGTTCTGGCTGATGTGTTTTGCACATGCTTCTGTATGTAGGGAGGACACCTTCAGTCTTAAGAGCAAGGTTCATAGCCTTTACTAGACAGGACTCCCTGTTTTTCTTGATGTAAATCTCTTCCGTCCCTTAAAAAGACATTCCTATAGGATGTTATTGACAAAATTGTTGAAATGCTCATAATGCAAATGCTTCTGATTCCTTTCCACTGGACTGATTGCCTTGAGATGTGGTGAGCAACTTTAATTATATGATTAGTTCCTTTGTTGCTTTATTGTGTTTGTAATAGTATTTCTGTTGTTAATGATTATGATTTTGTTTTTAATTATGTATGTCTGTGCTTGTGCATACGATGAATCCCCTGTAGAAGCTGGAAGAGGGCATAGGCTTCCCTGTAGATATAGTTACGGGGAGTTGTAAGCTGCTTTATATGGATGTTGGGAACTGAACTCAGGTGCTCTGCAAGAGCAGTAAAAGTGCTTTATTATTATTATTATCATTATCATTATTATTATCATTATTATTTATTTACATCCCAAATGTTGCTGCCCTCTCTGTTCCCCATCACAGAGTTCTTCTCCCATCTGCCCTCCCCTTTGCCTCTGAGAGGCTTCCCCTCCTGCCCCACATCCCTCTTCCCTTGGGAATGAAGTCTCTACAGGATTAGGCACATCCTCTCTCACTAGGGACAGACAAGGCAGTCCTCTGCTACATATGTGAACGGAGCTTCAGACCAACCTGTGTATGCTCTTTGGTTGGTGGCTCAATCTCTGGAAGCTCCCAGGGGTCCAGTTTAGTTGACAGTGTTGGTCTTCCTATGGGGTTGCCATCTACCTCAGTTCCTTTAGTCCTTCCCCTGGGTCCTTGGGCTCAGTATAACGGTTGGCTGTAAGTATCTGCATCTGTCTCAGTCAGCTGCTGGTAGGGTCTCTCACAGGACAGCCATGCTAGCCATGATGTGTTGTAGGCACATCATAACATCAGTAATAGTATCAGGGTTTGGTGCCTACCCATGGGATGGATCCCAAGTTGGAGTGGTCACCTGGTCCTTCAGTCCTTCAGGCTCTGCTCTGTTTTTCTCCTTGCATTTCTTTTAGACAGGAATAATTTGGGATGGAAAATTTTGAAGATGGGTTGGTGTCCCTTTCCTCCTACTCGGGGCCCTGTTTAACTATTGGAGGTGGCCTCTTCAGGTTCTATATCCCATACAATTGGACATTTCAGCTGAGGTCACCCACATTGAGCCCTGGGAGCCTCTCCCATCCCAGGTCTCTGGGTCTTTCTAGAGGCTTCTCCCACCCTTGGTAACTGCACACTTCCATTCATATTCCCAGTCTTCTCTCCTGTCTCTGCCCATACCTGATCCTGCCCCCTTTTCCCCTCCCATCTCCTCTTCCACCCAGGTCCGTCCCCTCCTCTGCCTCCCATGACTATTTTCTCCCCTTCTGAATCAGACTGAGACATCCTGAACTGAACTCCTTCGCAAGAGCAGTAAATGCTCTTAACAGCAGAGCCATCTCTCCTTCCTTCAGTAATGACGTTGGTTATTGTTACCTGTGCGTTAGTTGTTGGCATACACCTCTGCTGCTTCTGTCTCCTGCTACTCTGTTCTCTAGGCTCTGCAACTGCCATTTTTAATTTTCATTCTCCTCACATTTCTTTAATCTTTTACTTAAAGTTTCGAGTGAACATATATTTCTCATACAACTTACTCTTTTTAAAAAATTAATTAATTAATTTGCTTTACATGACAATATCAGCACCCCTTCTCCTGCCAGGACCCTCTCACACAGATACCCCCCATTCTTCTCTCCCCTTCCCCTCTGAGAAGGGAACCTCCCCATATCAACCCCCCAACTCCCCAACCCCTGACTCATTAAGTCACTGCGGGACTATATCCTCTCTCACTGAGGCCACCAAGGCTGGTTTATGTTGTTGTTTTGTTTTTTGGTTTGTTGGGTATTTTTTGTTTTCTATTCTTCCTGGGGCATAGCCCCTCCCTCAGTCCCACCTGCTCGCTTCCCCTTTACTGATCGCTTCCTTCTGATCGCCCCCTGTTCACTTCACTTTCCTGCTAGACTCTTTTAGACCAGTCACAAAACGGCTCGCAGAGAAATGGCATCTTTGCTGTTTTACAAAACCACAAAATTGTGATTTTTTTTTTTGAGAGGCAGCATGGCATTGTCTCCTCTCGCTGGTTAGTTACTAGAATTCTCAAAGAGTAGAGGGTGCTAGCGGAGAAAACATTCTCAACTAGGGAGCCTAAGATGCTGATATGATGGCTGATAAAACAGAGACTGTAAATGATACCAACAGGGTGGAACTAGGCGCCGAGTGCAACAAGATGAATAAATGAGATCTAACAGGCTGCCTAAAAATAATGTCCCGTAACTATGGACTGGGGAAGCCTGCCTCGGTCCATTTTCAGACCCACACGCCCTGTTCAGGGTTTGGCTCATTTGATACCTCTCCAGCACTCATACTCTGAAGGCTTCAATTATACCAAACACTGAAAGAGTCACACCCGGTGCCCAGGCCAGGCACCCAAAGCCAGCTTGTTCAGCTCGGAGTTTATTAGCTCAGTTCCAAACTATCCGGCAGCCATATTCCCTAGTGTAAAAGCATCCCCCTCCACCAGGGCCTTTACAGTCGTCCTTAACCCTAAACTTCTCTCATTTCTCACAGAAGACGATTACTACCCACAGATTTTTTGTCTTCTTCTTGAAAATTCCTCAGGAGAGCTGCATTTGGGGAACAAGGTATCCCCCCCAGGCCTGCTCACTTTTCTCTGCTTCGTGAGTGTTTGAACCTAGCCTCTTTGTGAACCCAGTGCCTTCTTTTATTTTATTTATTTATTTTTTTGTGTTTCTTTTTTTTAATTTTTTTTATTCGATATAATTTATTTACCTTTCAAATGATTTCCCCTTTTCTAGCCCCCCACTCCCCGAAAGTCCCATAAACCCCCTTTTCTCCCCCTGTCCTCCTACCCACCCCTTCCCACTTCCCCGTTCTGGTTTTGCCCTATACTTCTTCACTGAGTCTTTCTAGAACAAGGGGCCACTCCTTCTTTCTTCTTGTACCTCATTTGATGTATGGATTATGTTTGGGGTATTCCAGTTTTCTAGGTTAATAACCACTTATTAGTGAGTGCATACCATGAGTCACCTTTTGAGTCTGGGTTACCTCACTTAGTATGATGTTCTCTAGTTCCATCCATTTGCCTAAGAATTTCATGAATTCATTGTTTCTAATGGCTGAATAGTACTCCATTGTGTAGATATACCACATTTTTTGCATCCACTCTTCTGTTGAGGGATACCTGGGTTCTTTCCAGCATCTGGCAATTATAAATAGGGTTGCTATGAACATAGTAGAGCATGTATCCTTATTACATGGTGGGGAATCCTCTGGGTATATGCCCAGGAATGGTATAGCAGGATCTTCTGGAAGTGAGGTGCCCATTTTTCAGAGGAACCGCCAGACTGATTTCCAGAGTGGTTGTACCAATTTGCAACCCCACCAGCAGTGGAGGAGTGTTCCTCTTTCTCCACACCCTCTCCAACACCTGCTGTCTCCTGAATTTTTAATCTTAGCCATTCTGACTGGTGTAAGATGAAATCTCAGGGTTGTTTTGATTTGCATTTCCCTAATGACTAATGAAGTTGAACATTTTTTAAGATGCTTCTCCGCCATCCGAAGTTCTTCAGGTGAGAATTCTTTGTTTAACTCTGTACCCCATTTTTAATAGGGTTGTTCGGTTTTCTGGAGTCTAACTTCTTGAGTTCTTTATATATATTGGATATTAGCCCTCTATCTGATGTAGGGTCTACCTAAGTGACCCAAAAAACTCCACTAGAGAGCTCCTACAGCTGATAAACAACTTCAGCAAAGTGGCAGGTTATAAAATCAACACAAGCAAATCAGTGGCCTTCCTATACTCAAAGGATAAGCAGGCTGAGGAAGAAATTAGGGAAATGACCCCCTTCACAATAGCCACAAACAGTATAAAGTATCTTGGGGTGACTCTTACCAAACATGTGAAAGATCTGTATGACAAGAACTTCAAGACTCTGAAGAAGGAAATGGAAGAAGACCTCAAAAAATGGGAAAACCTCCCATGCTCATGGATGCAGAATCAATATAGTTAAAATGGCCATTTTGCCAAAAGCAATATACAGATTCAATGCAATACCCATCAAAATCCCAACTCAATTCTTCACAGAGTTAGAAAGAGCAATTATCAAATTCATCTGGAACAACAAAAAACCCAGGATAGCTAAACTATTCTCAGCAACAAAAGAAAATCTGGGGGAATCAGTATCCCTGACCTCAAGCAATACTACAGAGCAATAGTGTTAAAAACTGCATGGTATTGGTACAGTGACAGGCAGGAGGATCAATGGAACAGGATTGAAGATCCAGAAATGAACCCACACACCTATGGCCACTTGATCCTCGACAAAGAGGCTGAAAACATCCAATGGAAAAAACATAGCCTTTTCAACAAATGGTGCTGGTTCAACTGGAGGTCAGCATGCAGAAGAATGCGAATTGATCCATCCTTGTCTCCTTGTACTAAGCTCAAATCCAAATGGATCAAGGACCTCCACATAAAGCCAGACACTCTGAAGCTAATAGAAAAGAAACTGGGGAAGACCCTTGAGGACATCGGTACAGGGAGAAAGTTTCTGAACAGAACACCAATAGCGTATGCTCTAAGAGCAAGAATTGACAAATGGGACCTCATAAATTTACAAAGTTTCTGTAAGGCAAAGGTCACCATCAAGAGGACAAATCGGCAACCAACAAATTGGGAAAAGATCTTCACCAGTGCCTTCTTTTAAATGGTCACATCATAGTGGGTCGATTTATCTTCCTGTGCCTTCCCCAGTCTTCCTCTCCTCAAGGATTCTTGGCTTCAGCAGGGGGTAGGGGGGAAGGTGACAAGGCTGTAGCCCTCACCTGCCTGGACAGCTTCTCCCAGGCCACATCACACACCTGAAGTCTGAGTCATAAACAGTTTCCGTATTTTCTTTTTTCTCTGCCTTGTAATACTTTGCTCCCTTGTCTTTCTAGAACAATCACAATTGTCCATTTGAAAATCTTCCCAAGAGCTTCATCATATGCAAATCTGTGAGGACCTGCCAGATTCCAAAAAATCCTACACTCATCCATGACAGCACTAATGCACCCCCCACCCCCCTGCCCCCCACCCTGCCCCCCACTCCCCCACCTTGCCTCCCCATCCCCCCACCCCCCACCTCCCCACCAACCTCCACCCCCGGTTGAAAACACAAGACAGTTCCTACACTTTAATAGACGGTCCCTTCACTGTAGGTAAACCAGCTATTTCCAAGTTCCTTCCCTATGACCCTACTCTCTGTAAGCCCTGTTCAGATCCTTTCCTTCCCACTAATGACTGTTTCCCCTTGACTCTGTTTTGAAGACTTCCAACTTACTTGTCTTTGACCCCCTCACATATGATTTGCTTCTGTCATGTTGCAGATCATTCTCTTGGTGACATTTTACAATAATAAGGATTGCTTGACTTTATGTTAATTTTTCTTACCCTTTTCAAAAAATGAAATAATAATTTTAAAAAGCCCTAACAAAATGCTTTGTTCTCATCCATGTAATCAATATCCATTTGAAAAATGCCTGAATTTAGATATGTGACTTTGCATAATTATGGGTAGATGTAGAGGAGTAATCTAAGAAACTGCTTTCAGGGGGGAAAAAAAAGCATTTATTTTTACTACCTTGAGGAAAAAAATGACTGTTAGTACCTTGATAAATAATGACTGAGTGCATATACAAGATTAAAGGTCTTGCTAATTTTGATATGTATTTCTTCATTACAAGCAGTTGTGCAGTTGGCCTCATACAGCTATAATACCAAATCTGAGAAGCAGATGAAGTTGTTATACTTTTGACTACCGCCTTACATTTTTGTGCCTCTTTTCTACAGAAAATAAAAGAATTATCATATAGAAACAGCTTCAATTTCCCTAAGTATCACTTCCCAATTTTAGTTATTATATTTACATTGCAAAATTATGAGAATATATTTCCTTTCTGTAAGTACAATTAGCACAGTTTGCTAAATATGCTCCTATATGTAAATGGATTTTAGACTGCACAATAGCTGTCTTTTAATTATAGTTCACAGTTCACTAAGTTCCTTAGTTTTCATACAAAACATTTAACCATAAAAGTGTTTTGAAATTGCAAGTGTTTCTGTTCTCAATCCCATATAACAACTGTGAATGTTACAATTCTTTTTAAACAAAACGACATAGATATTATTTACTGTATGTTTAAATACACACAGCTTTATATTTTCCAGTCCATTTACCTGTTTTGATTGACATAAGTTTGTGTATTGAGTTGATAGAATATATAAACACAAGTTTCACCATATATAATACCTGACTGTAAATAATTGTACCATATATTTTAGTGTCAGCATCTTTGACATATTTGTATATGTATATACATTTAGTATATTTAATCTCCTAATATTTAATATCACCAAAATAAATAAGATAGTATTTAGCTATACATAACTTTCACATCATCATTTGAATTTCATAATCAATTTTTGTTACTTCCATCTTAATTCATTTAGATATTGCATGGTTTATACAGCCACATAATGCTTGTCCACATCCCTAGTATTTCATAGTGGTGCCATGGTGACAATATTGACAGTTCTGCAGTGGGCATCCTAGTGTGTGTCATGGATTTGTTTCATGGGTTACATATCCCATAATAGAACTGCTGACTCATTTGTATGGGCCTGGTTAATTTTATTAGATATTGCCAAATTACTCTCTAATGTAGTTTTGCAAATATACATTGCCAATTACCATGTATATGAGTACACACTGTTTATCAACATTTTGAATATTTGATGAATTCACACTTTTCAATTTTGAAAATCTGATGGGCAGCACATGCTATTTTCTGACTCTATTAATTTTCCTTTTCCTGATTTCAAGTGAGGCTGGTAACTCCCCTAAGTTTATTTCTACTGCTGCTTCTGTGCTTTGTCCAGTACAGTTTTTCTCTTTTCTTCGCTTGCACACACATTACATTTATTCATTACCTATGCACAGAAACTTTCTTCTGGTCCCTCCCTATTTCAGTGTCTATACACTGTATTATGGTATAGTTAATATAATCAACCTTATGAGCTATTCCCTTTGAGGTTTGTTCTATTTGTGTGTTCTTTAAAAAAATATCATCTCCAACTCCAAGCCACATAATTTGTTTTTAAAAAATTGTACAGTATTGATTTTTGCAGAGGTCTTTAATCCATCTTGCTGCTGTTTGTGAGAATACCGTTAAACATATATGGCCAAACAGTTTTAATAGACTGCTTATTGAAAAACTCATGATCTCCCTTCTGATCTTTCCATCTGATTAAAAATAACTTACGTTTAAAATTATTTATATTTTCACAAACCTGCAGAGATGCAGTGCTGAGAATCCCTCTGTACCCTTCCCCCCTTTCTCTCCTACCTCTTTCATTTTATCAGTGCCTTTGGGACGAGTACAGTGTTAATCTGTTGTGATTAACAAAGCTTCGTAGATATTTAGTTTTTTCAGGTTTTCCCCAATGTTTCTCTTCTGTCGGACCAACCATACTTTGCTTTGGCCTCCCTGGGTACTAATAGCCTTTCTAACTTCCTTTGTTTTTCATGACCTCGAAAGTCAGGCGTTGTTGTTGTTGTTGTTTGTTTGTCTTTAACATTGTTCCTTGTGGAGTTCTGTTACATTGTTCATGCTTGGATGGGGTGTGAGTTTAACATTGTTCCTTGTGGAGTTCTGTTACATTGTTCATGCTTGGATGAAGTGTGAGTTTAACATTGTTCCTTGTGGAGTTCTGTTACGTTGTTCATGCTTGGGTGGGGTGTGAGTTTAACATTGTTCCTTGTGGAGTTCTGTTGCATTGTTCATGCTTGGATGGGGTGTGAGTTTGGGGAGGAAGGTAGAAAAGAGGGCAATTCTCAACCCATCAGTTCAGGATCCCGTGGTACGGACAGGGCTTACTTACCGCTGATGCTGTTAATGTTGTCCTTTTCACTAAGGCAGTGTTTGCCAGGTTGTTCCAACATGTAATTACTTTGTCCTAGTTGTCATACCCTATTTTTTTGTAATGAGTCATTATGTTCTGTTCTCCTAGAGAACTGAAAGCTTCCACTCCACAGAGGTGGCAAGGTCTATGTAATTTATTTGGAATTCTTCTTTTAAGATCATTATCCATTTTTCACTTATTTATTGTTGTTAATTTACATTCATATTAACTGGCAAATATTTTATTACTCAAAGTAAGAAGCTGCACTCTGGTTTCTTCATTCAGTCTTCCAGTTTTGGCTACTGAGAGCTCCTTTGCTTGGCCGCATGTCCTTTTATTCTCTTTATTCTGTGGGCACTTCCTTGCTTTCTGGCACTGTGAGATCTTCGATCTTCGCCCCCACCCTAACATCAGTAGTTTCTCCAAGGAGCCTTTATCTTTATGAGCGCTCCTAGATGGAAAGACACGTGTACTGGCTGTGCTTGCTGTTTGTCAGGTATCAGTACTACTATTGATCTTTCTTAGAAATTAGAGCTAGGGAGTATCTGTGGGCATAATGACTCATAAAGATATACCTATAATTCCTTAAGACACTCATTTCTGTTATTAAACTAACAGCAAATTTATACTCTTGTCCCCACCTATACCATATGCAGGATGTCCCTTAACAGAAAAATGAATAAGAAATATGGTACATTTACACCATGGGATATAACTCAACTATTAGAAAAATGAAATCATCAAATCCACAGGTAAATAAGTAGAACTAGAGAGAAAAAAAATTTCCTGAGTGAGGTAACTCAGACCCAGAGTTTGACCCAGACCCAAAAACAAATATGGTATGCATTTACTTATATGTAGATATTGGTAGTTAGTCAATGATAACCAATCTATAATCTATAAGACCAGGGAGATTAGGTATAGAGTAAGAGTAAGAGATTGGGGGGACAGAGAGATCTCGTTAGGAAAAGGAAATTGAATAGATACATGTTTTGGGGGATGAAACTGGACAATCAGGTGGAGAGGGAGGATGATGACAAGAAAAGAAATATGGGGGAGACAGCTAAAATTCAGGAGCATTTGAAGGGTAGTATGGAAACAATACAGGAGTACTGAAATATATTCATATATAAAGTTAATCTAAATGAAATTCCTAAATAATGGGGGAGACAGAGTCCCAACTACATATTTCTTGACACCATGAAGCTTCTAATGTTACAAATGGGTTGCATCTAATTGAGTCATTGGCCAAAGGGGTCTCATGGGAACTCCCTAACAGCCCATGTTGTTGCCCAGACTATAGGTTGCTTGCTACAAACTGGCAGTAAGGCCCCATTGCTGAAAACAGCAACCACCCAATTCACTGAACATGGAGAAGTTAAGCTTGTGCCTACATAATGCCTTCACTCCTGTGTTCTAGTGCCTTTGGTACAGGAATGTATTATGAATGCTAACAAAAGAGAAATGTAAACACCAATCCATCCACAATCCCTGTGATCTGCAATGGCATTCTGCCTACAAGCTATGTTAATGCAATGGTGGCACAAAGCTTGTGGGGGTAATCAATGTACATTTGACTTAAGGCCCACTCCACAAGATGCGATTTATGCCTGACACTGCTTGGGTGACCAAGAGCCTGCGTAGATAGCCCAGGGACCTAGGGCAAACCCTAAGACTATGTGCTACTAAAAGCACATAGCAATGAAATGGCTACTAGTGATATTCTACTCTGCTCATAGATGAATGCTTTACTTGGCCAGCATCAGAGAAGCTTCCTCCTGCAGCGGATGGGAACAAATACAGAGACCCTCCGCTGGATAATAAGTAGAAAGTGGGGAGGCCATGGAACACTCAGCTCTACTAGATGGCTCCATTAATTCCCTCCCTCCCTCCCTCCCTCCCTCTCTCCCTCACTATTCATAGCACCTTACTGAAGAGGAGGCAGAGGGAATGGAGGAGCCAAAATGAGATGGAGAATAGTAAAGAAATAAGGCCTTCTAAATCAACAGAGTCAGTGCACATGTGAATCCGAGAATCTGAGGTAGAGTGCTCAGGGCCTGCCCAGGTCTGCATCAGATAAGACCTTGGGGCTGAAGTGGGACAGTAGACACATGCTCTCAGTTTCTAATCCAGAAGCTATCTCCAGTTACTACGCACGTGCAAATTAAGATTTGTTTTTCTCCAAGGGTGTCTGTCTCCTTGGGGAAACAGGCTACTCTTTGGGGTATGCTATATACACAGCCACCATACATGGCCATCAGAAAGTGGATTCAAAGGCATCTTTGGAGGTTCCTTGTCTCTTATTATTATTTCAGGGCTATTATTTTTTCTATTTTTCTATGTTTTAAATTTTGTCTTATTTCTAAATTTTTAAAACTTTTATTTCTATGTGTTTAATTTTTTTCTCTTTTTCCCATGAGGGCCCTTTGAGTGAGTGAGTATGTTTATGTGTGTATATGTGTGTGTGTGTGTGTGTGTGTGTGTATCACAACTCTCATTTTATTATTTTGATGGGATACTTGAGTATGTGGATGGTTATGTCTCTGTGGCTGTATCTGTTTCTTGAGTCTTTTCTTAGTCTCTTTTCCTTCTTTTTGTTTATTTTCCCTTATTCCAAATTTTTTAGTTTTTGTTTTTCTTATTTTATCTTATTATTAACCCTGTCATGTTCTAATGAGAGACAGGAGAGTGGCTCTAGATAGAAGAGGAGGTGAGGGGAAACTGAGTAGTATGGAAGAAGAGGAAACCATGATCGGATACATTGTGTGAGGGAAAAATTTATTTTTAGTAAGAGGAAAAAATGAAAAAATAAATAGTTCTTAAACATTTCATAGACTACCATCATGAAACTCTTTGGCCCAAGTGTTTTCTATGTGAGAGTCTTAAAATATTGGTCTAGTTTCTTTAATACTTGTTGGTCTACCCAACTTTCCTATCTTCTCATGTCAGATTTTATCAGAGATCATCAACGCCATTCCAAAATTTGTTCATTGCCCATGAGCATGACAGACTAGTGTTCCAAGGGCTGCATGATAAATTTGGTCACATGTGCTCCTTCTAATAAGAAATAAAGAAAATATGTTTGTTTTCAGGTATGTCCAACATTTCAACATTATGTCACAATCTTGTCACCTATAAAGTTTTCACTTAAGAATAGTGCATCAAGGTGCAAAACAAAAAAGAAATCACACACACACACACACACACACACACAATCTCACATCTTAAGTCAGTTTAAAAGTGTTGATATTGGGCTGCAGTCAGAGCTACCCTGAGCATACGTGGTCTGAGGGCTGTAAGTTGGCCATACTTGCTAGACTTTTAATAATATTTTGGTTATTTTTTTTTTTTACCACTGCTGTGAAAGATATCTTGAGAAAAGCAAGTTAAAGGAAAAACTTTTGTTGTTGTGCTTTAATCACAGTCTGAGAATGCAGTTTATTTTAGTAGGGAGTCCTATAGGCAGGAGTGGAAGATGTATCAACAGTCAGGAAATAGATTGATGAATGCTCCACTTGGCCCCCTGTCTTCTTGTTATTCATTCCAGAATCTTAGCCCAGGAAATAGTGCTGCCCATATTTAGGATGAGTCTTCTGATCTTAATTATTCTAATCTAAGCAATCCTTCACAGGCATGTGCATAGGCTACCTTGATCTAAACCACTCCTCATTGCCATCCCCAAGGTTTGTCTCTTGGGTAACACTAAATCTTATCAAGATGACAATGTTAACCATCACATGTAATGAAATTTATGTTATCTACAGGGTCATTTATCAATTCATTGATTGGGGACTATTATCCATACTCTGTGGCAAGGATGAGAGCAATATAACAGTTTTTCAGAAAGTCCACTTATATTTTATCCATCAGACCAATCCTTTAAAAAATTATTCTCTTCTACCGACTGATATTAGCCCTCCTTGGACTGGAATATTCTCACTGAGGGAGAAGAAGTTAATCTTGTCTATATTGACATTTAGCCCTAAAACCATGATCGAAGATAATCTTAACTTCTGCCACTGACATTTTATTAGTGTATTTTTTCTCTGCATTCTTGTGAGAGACTATTCAAACTTTCTAGAAATGCAGATCTCTCTTTGTAAGAAGGTTTCTAATATGGAGAAGAAGAGGATCTGCTGGAATTGCTCTGTGGCTGATGGTGAGCTGGGTTTGAAGGCCACTAGCCTGGCCTGTTGCCATGGCAATGGAATATTATTTAAGTCTTGGTTGCAAAGATAGGTTGTTTTATGTGAACCGGGAAGGAAAACTGAGAAATAAAGAAGAAAGTAATCATGAGGGGGAAATGTAGAATGTTTTTCACATCCTTAGAAAATGAGAAAAGGCCACAGAATAAATGCTGTCTAGCTATACACCATTTTCCATTGGAGAGGATGCCACAAGACAGACCTTTTTTAAATGTTTAAAAAGGATATCTCAGAATGGTAAGACTATGGTTCCTTCTAAGTACCTATTTTCCATGAACATCATGGCCCCTTAAGACCAGGTACTCAGTCTATTCAAGATGGTCTCTGATGAGATCCTAAAGGCATGCTCAGAAGAGATCTCAACTTTCAATATGGTAGGGCAACTGAGGCTCTAGTTTCTTCCCTATGCAACAATGAGAAGTCATATTTGTAAGTTTCTTCTTTTACCATGCTAAAAAGAAATCTCTGCTGATACAGAAGTACAGAGAGATAGTCAAGAGGAGTGAATGTTTATTTGAACCACAAGCAGTGGTGTGCTGGAGCTGGTTGGTAATGTTGAATGGTATTATAGTGTGAGGCTTACTTCTTTGGTAGAGTATACAGAGCTTATCAGCAAACTCTATGATGCAGAACTCTTTGCTTGCTTATTTTTCAAAAGTCATTTGTTGACCATATATCTATTACAGACCATAGACCATAATTGATGCGCACCATTTACTTTTTACTAAATGTTTTACCAACACAGTGTTCTGTCTCCTTTCCCAATTCTGCATGATGAGCAATATATTATTGCCAGTTCACTGGAGCAGAAACGGGGTCTTGGAAGGTGAGAAATGTGTTCACTATTACCTGGCAGCTCTAGGGGATTTGTTCCTAGGCTGATCCTCTCCTTTAATTGGCACATTACCCTTTCTGTTTAATCAAAGCCTTTCTTGCAGTCTACCATCATGCAAGAGAAACCAGTTCTTAAAGGGCACAGGTATCTTTCTTGTCCTTATCAACCCATACTAGTTGCTCTCTGATGCTTCACTTGCCTAAAGAGTACAGTGGGACACAAAGAGAATGGGTCAGTTTGCTCTCCCCCTATTTACTGTTGTCTTTGCCTTGGATTTCCAAACACACACTTTTGAATGGATTCCATGAGATAATCTGACATGGATTCAAGGCTTTCTGTGCATTCTCTGTGCACAGATCCTGTTCTTAGCACTTGTTAGGACAGTGGGCCATAGTCCTGTCCTTGGAAAGGCCCACTTTTAGACAGGTTAACAGGAATTCACAGCAGAACCTTGCAGTGAGGTGTCAGATGTGTGGGCTGAAGGCAGCATGGAGGAAGTAATTATCCTCAGCTGAGCCGAGAACAGAGCTGGGTGTGACAGAGGTGGAGGTGTAAGACTAAGAAAATGATGGCAAATGGGGCATTTCAGGTAAAGAGGCAGTCCATGCCAGGTGAACCAGGAGTAGGGACCCAGTGTCTTCTGGAGACTCTTCAGGCTGTCAGGAAAGGAGAAAGAACTAAGTCCCCACCCTAGAAATGAACAAAGCCCTAGTAAATTGAAAATTTCAAATCTATCTCATTACATTTTTTTACCCCATTTTCAGAAATAAATAAAAATACTTATACTTGCTTCACTGGGTGTACTTGAGTTAGAGGACTTAAAAGATCTCATATTTGCAAATGTTGGATGTCCTCCTTTATATAGAGAGGCTGTCTGAGAATTCACTCAATAATCCTTTACTGGCTTCCTCGCTTCAGATTAGGTGGAAAACCGGGTAACAGAGAGCCCACAGAGATGAACTTGCATGTTACATTGGACCAGGCAGACAGACTTTAATATAGAATGAAGAGTGTCTGTATTAAGTGACGGAAAGGTTCTTTCTTTCTTTCTTTCTTTCTTTCTTTCTTTCTTTCTTTCTTTCTTTCTCTCTCTCTCTCTCTCTCTCTCTCTCTCTCTCTCTCTCTCTCTCTCTCTCTTTCTGTCTCTCCCTCTTTCCCTCCCTCCCTCTCTCCCTCCCTCCCTCTCTCCTTCCCTCCCTCCTTCCTTCCCTTCCTCCCTCCCTCCCTCCCTCCCTCCCTCCCTCCCTTCCTTCCTTCCTTCCTTCCTTCCTTCCTTCCTTCCTTCCTTCCTTCCTTCCTTCCTTCTTCCATCAACAGTCACACATTTGAGAGATGAGCTTTACAAACAGGCTTCATAAGGTAGCTGCAGGCTCTTAGGAAGGCAGGGGTCAAGGTTTTAATCTTAAACCACCCAAATGGAGGGAAGCAAGTGGATGGTACAGGGCTAGCCAGGGGAAAAATCTGTAGATTGCTAAATCAAAAGACTTGGATGGGACCTTAGAAAGGAGCCACATTCAGGGTATAGCAGAGGAAAATGGAGAGCCATGGCTATGATGGGGAGGAAAGGAGGAAGCTCAGATACCATGATGGTCCAGGGAGCAGTGGTGGGAAGGATATATAGGTGTAGAGGTATAATCTGGAGTGATGTCAGAATCATTGGGCAAGGGTTAAAACTATCCCTTCTACAACTCTGAAAATTACGAGCAGCTGGGGCATAATAGGAGAATGTTCTGTCCCTAGATGTGATGAGGCATTCACATCTAGAAAGAACACAGGTCTAAATGTCAAATGAAGTCATCAGCATCCTCTGGGAGCCTCCCTTCTCTTGCTGGTTGTAGATTACCAACAACAATGCATATTTGATACCTAGACAAAGATTTCTCTCCTTTATACACTGAATGAGACATTGAGGTACAGTCTTTGGTTATAATTAACCAGAGTTGAAACAGTGAGGGTATGTAATTAGTGAAAATGCTAATATGAGAGAAAAGAGGTTGGGGAGGGAACAACCCACAGTGGGTGTGGTGGGGATAGAGGCAAGAATCAGCAGGAGGAAGACTTAGAAGTGGTAGTTATTTTAAAATGATCAAATGACAGAGAGTAACCAGAAGCAGGGCAGAGAACAACTGATAAGTGAAGCAAGGTCCCCAAGGCAACTAGAGAAACTAAAAATAAGGTTGATATTAAGAAAGAGAAACAAGGAATATAGGTCCAGGGACCACTAGAAATGATGAAGTTTCTCCATGGGCAATTCATGGGCTACCAATTTCAGATGTCAATCTTTAGGTATAGGAAAATTGTAGGGTTTTTTTTTTTTTCATAAGAAAAGGCAAAGGGAACTGTATCCTGGCCTGTAATTCTCTGAATATATTTCAAAGTAGCTAGTGAAGGAGAATGAGTACTTTTTGCCTTTGAACATCTCCTCCTGGACATTAATGAGGAGATGTCTTTCTCTGCTCTTACCCTGGGTAAAATGTTCTCCTTAGGCTCCTTGGGCGGTAGGAGAGGGATTCCTCTTGGCATGCAGAAGGAACCTGAGCCTCCTTCTCTTCTGAGAGGCTAGTGAAAAGGCTTATGGTGATTTAGTGCTGGTAGACAGTGTTCCTCAGTGCTGTTTGACCAACTTAGAGTTTTGATAAAGGTGCAGTCAGGGAGTGATAGTGGTAAGAAACTAGACTCATTGTGCTTTGAGTGTCTTAGAGGAAAGTGATAGACAGAAGTGCTTGCTGCCCCTTTTTCTTCAGGCTTAGAACTTTCTCAGTATTTGGGAAAAGCTTTGTTGCCACCACTCTCTGGTGCTTCTTGTCTTTCATTTCAAGATGTGGCTTTGTCAGCTGTCATCCTGTCACTGAGGAAGTGGGTCATGTTCTTCTTGATATCACCATTCATCTGATTACTGTCACCCATTGTAGGGCCTTAACATTTTACTTACTTCAAACATTGTCCATTTCCCTTACAGCTTAGCTCATAAGCACTGTACCATTGGAGAATGTCAGGGTCAAACCCATGATTTAGTGTTGTCTCCCCGCCTACCTAAGATTCCCTAAAAGGGTTGAGAGGACAGCATGATGGGGTGCAGAATGGACTTTGCTAATTGACAAATGTGAGTTTGGATCTTCTTAGCTTCATTGCCTTTGGATCCTAGATGGAAACATTTATCTTCTGCCAAGAAGGTTAATGGACAACGATGTGAGTACCTCTAGCCTGTGATAAGATCATCATTAAAGTTGCTCCACCATTTTGTCCCCCTTTCCTCCATTCCCAATTACTAACAGGCTGAACTCTGAGCTTTATTCCTCTTAGTTGAATCACACAGCTGACTCAATCCCCACTCTGCTGTTGTCTGGTCAATTCAGGCTGAGCATGCTTCCCAAATTGACATCCATGGTATGTGTATAGCCATCACACCTGTATCCCATTACAACTACTCTGGACCAGTTCCACCTGCCCTCTTGACCTGTTGAATATATTGGCATATGGAATCCTGTTTTCAGTATAGATTCTGGACCTAGAACTGCGGATGACATGCTGATGTGAGGCAAATTACCTGACACTGAGTTTCTCTGAAGAGACTTCTCATTGAGTCCAAAACAATCAAGAAAGCTTAGGAAGTCAGTACAGTCCAGACTGAGGAACTGAAGAGTAGACTTCTTAGATGATCTACAAATAGCCAGTCTGGGGTCAAGTGCTCTTCTAGGCATTATTTATTTTATTCTTTCTCCAAACAGGGGAGTGATGGCTCTGAGAACTCTGTCTGCTATTAACTAATGGCAAGCTCAGTGACTAATTGTGCTTAAGTCCAATGAGCAAGTGAGATTAATTGTCCCTGCTGACTTGCTCCCGAAGACTTAGGGGAGAGCAGAATGCAGGCATGCAAAGAGCTAGCCCTGTAAAAATGTGCAGCTTTATCAATCTAGTCAGACATTCTAAGATGAATGAGTGCTTATGGTGTGTTCAGTCCTATGCATTATGTATAGTTTCCTGAAACTGGGAAGCCTGAGCTTTCTAGCTTCATCTGTCATCCCAGGGATGGAGGCTCATGGTGGAAACCATGTCCTCATGGCATACAAGAAGATCGGCTTTTTGCTGCTAGCTAGAATCCCCCCAAGGATGGGTGCCAAGGATTCTTGCACAAATGGTTTGTTGGGCCTCAAGCAAAACAAATGGTGGAAAATAGAGTTAGACAAAGGAAGAGTCCAGAACAAAAGAGCAGAAGAGCACAGCCAAAAAGCATCCTATCTGGAAGCTGTGTCTGATAGTAGGAGGGCTTTGAAGTGTTAGTTGTCTCACATGGTTGGCCTTGTTCTCAGCTGGAGGCCAGGGCTGTCATATCACTTCCTGTCCTTCCATCAATGGCTGGGGGCTGTTACTTAAAGAAGAGATACATTGGGTTTTTTCTAAGGCTATCATCTGCCTTTTGGGAAGCTCTTGCATTTTAGGGATCACCACTCAAAGGAAAGATGGACAAGGTTTTTGCCAAAAAGGGCTCCAGACCAAGAACCAGTAGTATCTATTGTAGGCCTGACTGATTTCTCTTTTATGAGTTAGGACTTAAGTTGTATCCATGTTCTTTGATGACAATAAAATTCTCCTTAGGGACCTCTCCCTGTGGCACTATACAGCCAGCATATGTAGTGAAATCTGAAACACAGGTAGGGCAGAAATCCAAACTTGCTAGATGGTCTCTGACCAAGTCCAGAATTCTGAACTGAGGTATGGCTGTGCATCTTTAATTTCCCTTCAGAACTTCACAGGAGTTTTTAGTCTTCACACAAGGTAAATGGAGCCCTAACAGTACCGTTGCATGGTTACCTGAAATCAGCTACTCCCACTACCTCTGACTTTGCCAAAGTCAAACAGTCAAGCCTGTCTCTTTTACAGATGCCCAAAGATCACACCTCCATTTTCGTCTGTGTAGGTTAATATCATATAAGTCTTTGTAGTCCTTTTCATCAGGAGGCCAGTGGTCACTGAAAGGACACTGTTCTTCTTATCCCTGAAGTGTGAATACTGGACTTACTGTTTTCATGGTGTTTCTCTTCTGGGCTAAAAAAAATAATAATAAATAAATAAAAAAATAAAAAAATAAAATAAAATAAAAAAATGCCAAGAGCCATCCCCAGCAGAGGTATTTCTTTCTTCTTGGTTCTTCTTGAGCAGGGAAGAGTGTCAGCAGAGTTAAGACTTTGTTTTACTGAAAATTTAGGGTTGCTGTATAATAAAAGGTTTACTTATCTAAGTTACTATACTAATGTAGCTGATCTGCCTTCTGTGTTCCTCAGAAGCCAGAGACTGCAGTCTCAGGCATTTAACACCTCAGCCTAAAACAGCAGGAGATTAAGTAAAAGATTAGTTGCTAGAGCCTTTTCCCTATTGTCCAGATGCCTCTTGCTTGTCAGTCTAGGGGGAAGTTAGGAACAATAAACTTCTATTGAACCAGGAGAAGAGAATAATACTTGCATAAAGAAAAACTTCTACATAAGTAAATATGCATAATCTCACATAAATTCATACATACATATTTCCAGGCAAAGTCAGTTGGGTCCAGCTTACATGCATTCTTGTAAGACCTGAAAAAACTGAGGGCCCCCCAGCGCCCCACGCCTCGGGAGGCAACACCCAAATCACTCGCGAAAAATGGTCTTGATGCAATAGCAAGAGGATTTTTATTCCAGAGTTCTGGGGTCTACAGGTGTACACTGTACAGGGATAGAGGACTGTGGGACCCTGAGTGCCAAATCGGGACAGCTTTTTTGGGTTTGTAACAAAGCCCTCGAATCACAAACCAATTATTCCTTAGCATCATGAGCCTACATAGTGCGAGCCAATCTATTTGTACCACTCCATAGTTTTTAGGCCAATCAGTTTAAATTATCTGAGCCCACGCTTCGTGGAACAATTAGTTTCCTATTTTCTTGGAGGTCCATAGCTGCATGAGCTCCTGGGTTAGGGTGATGGCATAAGCAGTTTACAAAAGCAAGATAAGCAGCTAATTAGCTCATTTCCCCAGGGCCAGGATCACCTACTCAAGGCCCTCTTGCCTAGATCCTAACTAAGGGCGGGCTCTGAATGTGACCTTTCACCTAGTTTCTAACAAAGAGCAGGGGTGGGGGTGTGGTGTCAGGAACTTCTGACTTTTTGGGGTCATTAGAGAGTTAGGCTGTATTTTTTTATTCTTTCATTCTCACAATTTCATACTTACACACACACATGCATACATTCTCACAATTACAAGCTTACACACACATTCATACTTACATATGCATATGGAGCAAAAGACTAAGCACCAGTGCAGAAAGAACTCACTTCTTCTGGACTATTTATTGCATCGAGAAAGAAAAAGCTTCCACCCTTTTAATGCTAAATGAATTAAATCCATGTTTGTAAGAAAAAGGCTTTGTTTCTCTTATTAAGACTAAAGCCTGTCTTGTCCTTACCATGGGACCTGTCCTCTCCTATGGTAAGGAGAAGCCTGCCTGCTCCTTCTGCTCTCTACAACATCTTCCTTTTTCCTCTTTCCCTCTGCCTCCTGCACATTGTTCACTTAGTTATTTTATGTTACCTATAGTTTCTAAGTTATTCCACTCTGCATTCTCCTTCTAATCTTGTTCTCTTCTGCCTAAAAACTTCTCCTCAGTTCAGTTCTTCTCTCAGCTCTTTTCCTCTCACTAAATTCTTCTGATCTCTCCTATCTTTGCCCTCAGCCCTTAAACATCTTTCAGAATACATGATCACATGGTACAAAGTTCATCACAAGTTCACACAAAATACCAAGTCATAAATTGAAATAGAAGTTTACAACAGAGAATGTTTACATGCATATCCATTAGGAGTAATTATCTAGCTAGACATCTATCATTTGTTTTCTCTACAGGTGTACTGGCTAGTTTTGTGTGTCAACTTGACACAGGGTGGAGTTATCACAGAGAAAGGAGCTTCAGTCGGGAAAGTGCCTACATGAGACCCAGCTGTGGGGCATTTTCTCAATTAGTGATCAAGTGGGGAGGGCCCCTTGTGGGTGGTACTACCTTTGGGCTGGTGGTCTTGGGTTCTATAAGAGAGCAAGCTGAGCAAGCCAGGGGAAGCAAGCCAGTAAGGAACATCCCTCCATGGCCTCTGCATCAGCTCCTGCTTCCTGACCTGCTTGAGTTCCAGTCTTGACTTCCTTTTGTGATGAACAGCAATGTGGAAGTGTAAGCTGAATAAACCCTTTCCTCCCCAACTTGCTTGTTGGTCATGATGTTTGTGCAGGAATAGAAACCCTGACTAAGACAACAGGTTCATAGAAAGTTTAAAACCATAACTAAGTTACAAGTGAAGTTTTGTATATATAAATCCAGTCAATATTTTATCTTCTGTCCTAATACCTATAATAAATCCTAGTTCCCTTTTTAGAACCTATGGTTACAACCTCTTGGAATGTGCTCTGAGTAGGAGAAAGTCTGGTTGCCATCTAAGAGTAATTAACTTGTGACACTTGGGAGACTGGCAGAGTTCTCATTGCAGTTTTGACTATCAGAAAAGATCCTAGTAGCAGTTCCATTATAAAAGAACATAATAATCACAGATATAATTTTAGGAATTCTGATAGGATCATCATTAAAACTTAAGCCACCTATTTGTCTCCATAGCATCACTATAACACAGTACATCTTCGTGGATCTGCAGAGATCTGCTCCAAATGGGTGTGCCATTACTTATTGATTATTATATATGTTTAATAATAACAGAAAAAGCATGTTAATAGCAGGAATCTTTCCTAAAATTAGTCCCACACAGCCTTGCTGAATGCGGGCTCACCTGTGGCAGATTATATAATAATCCGAAGCAGGCATTTCAGGATGATCACCTGCTAGTATTTTAGTTTGTCCCATTATGGCTCTCGACAGAAAAAGATGTGAAGAGTAGTAGAGTTCACTCTTCACCCCACAAACGTTTTAATTAACTTGCTATGTCACCTCATCAGACATTGTCTATAAGGAACTAGAGACAAGACTGGAGATTAAAGAACTGCCCAGATGACCCGCAGACGATGTCATTGTTCCAAACATCTTTTCCCAATAACCAAAGACTTTCCCTGGAATCCTGAGTCAGTTCAAACTCCTGTTGCTCCATGTTGCCACAGCCTGAGGTCATCACTGTCACCTGAGAAGCTGGTACAGGTGGGAAGGAAGAAGTGGGGAAAGCACTTGCTTTGAGACACTGCACACAGGATTACTTGACAGCCTGATGGCCACATTGCATTCCACCCCTGTCTCAAAGCAGCATAGTCTCCACCCTGGAGAAAGTATGAGTGTTACATTTCTTCCAGGCTTTCCAATAGTATGAATAATTTCTCAACAAATTTCATAGGAATGGGCTTCTCTTTTTTGCTTGCAGTTTTCCTCAGGCTAAGTGACACAGACCAGCGGCATCATCAAGGCTGATGGACAGTCTCTTATCTCCTCTGAAACAGCTGTAAAGCCATTGATAGTGGCATGCACATGAGCCCAGAAATGAGCTCTAAAAAATAATTTTCAATAAGCTCCAATGGAATATATCAGCATGTTAGTCAGACTGATTCTCTAAATGCCTGAGCCCCAGGCCCAGGGTTTGTCCTACATTTATTTATTCCTGGGATAAAGGACCTAGAATGTCTTTGCTTATGATTTACATTAATAATGTATGAGCTTCCCAGTAGCATACTCCGGATATGGTAGAGGCACATCATTTGTTTGCCTCTATGGATTTTTTTAGCAGTTTAAAAAACTACAATGTTTACTTTTTAAATATTGTGCAAACACTGTGTGTGAGTGGAGTGTGTGTGTGTGTGTGTGTGTGTGTGTGTAAAGGTCAAAGGACAACTCATAGGAATCTGTTTTGTTTTTTTCTATCGTGTGAACCCTGAGAATTTGACTTAGGTCATCAGGCTTCTATCTTCACCATACCATCTCCCTGGCCAAAGACTGTTCCATTTACTTTTTTGCTAACAGGTATGAGAAAGATTACATGTTCCCTCCAAATACTACCTGTAACTTTGCCCGGCTCTTAACTGCTAAGAGCTTGTTTCACATGAGGATAATTAATACCAATTGATCCTTTTTAAAAATTTTTTATCAGATTCAACACAATATATATTTTTATACCAATTATAAAAATAATGGACACGTTATTAAGTAAACATAAAAAGATAAAAGTCTTGTTCATTCTGTTTTTAGTAGAGCTAAAAATCTTGGCTCTTACTGTGGTAGAAACCAAAAATTAGAACTGTTGGGTCCTCTTCACCTCTGATCCTGTGATCCTGGGTGTGTAAAAAACGTCTGGGAGTAGAGCTTCTTCTGAGTGTTGTAGGACTGGCTGTGAAGTTTAGCCCCAAGGTCTGCCAATACCAATTGATTTTTATGACTGTCATCTTGATCAGTTCTTGAAATCTATATTATGGTTCCTGGGTTATTCTAAAGTGCCTCTAAAGAGCTATGACCTATGATCTTTTCTAATCCACCATTTTCTGAAATTGGACTTTATAATTTGTCTTATACTGGAGCTTGTTCAGTGTAATATGCTCGTGCTCTTCCCATTGATTTGATCATCTTTTAACACGCGTTTCCTGGGTGCTTGGTCTGCGGGAGGCTTTCTGGAGGATGCCTCCTTTGTAGTGGACTGAATGTGGAAGATGAAAGCTCCAGCTTTACACAGAGAAGAGAGGACTGATTTCTGACCTGTGATCCTTGGGAAAAGCAAAAAGCAAAAGCCAGAAAAGAACCAAAGGGAAGGACCAGGGCACACATCCCATGGAAAAGGTGATAGAAGAAAGTGGCAAGGAAATCATCCCAGAACTGGGACCAGCTCAGCTGTCGCAGGAAAGGGATGCTAGAAAGAAAAATCAAGCAATTTTTAATAAAAGTAAAGTTTGAAATTCATTTGTAAGGGAGTAAATTTCATATGTTGGAAAAAAATTGGAGTAATCTCTTAGGACTATATCAGAGGACGGAAATAGTGGAGGCTTAAGAGGATCCTGTTGTAGCTGAGCACAGGGAAAGCAGCTCTACTGAAAGATAGCTGTATAACTGAAAGCAACAGCAGAGTATCCTATTGACTACACATAGCAGATGAAGAGAAGGAAAGGACCTTTAAAGGGCCCAAGACTCCACTTATAGACCATGAAAGACCATGGTCACATCCTCACAGATCATATGGAAGTAAGGTAGTAAGCTGGTTCCGGAAGAATAGGGTTGTGTGATGACATATAGAGTGAAAACTATTCATTTTGATACTGGGGCTGTTCTTGCCAAGCCCACAAGAGAAAGATGGTCCAAGGATAAGGCAGAAGTTGTGGCTCATCAGTAGGAGGATGGAATCAAGCAGAGGAGATGGAGGGGTGACAAAATGAGCAAAATAAAGGAGAAAAATGAAACGGCGTCCTCCATATGGGGGCCTAGGAAAGTCGGTGTCCAGGGGTGGTCTGTGGAGCCCACGGATCTGCCAAGATGGTAGACTCCACTGGCAAAGCGTGAGGGAGATAGCTGGCGATGAGTAGGACCTACAGGCCCTGAGAGCTTTGAGTGTTTTCTCTGCTCCATGTACAGTCAGCTGTGCCTCAATTTGTATTTATAGATCCAGAAGGCTATGTCTGAGTGTTCTTCCTACTTACTTTGCCTTTGAAACCCTAGTTCTGACCCTTGAAGTGTGTCCCCTTCTTGAGAAGCAGTATTCATTGAGTTCATTGTTTAAGATGGAATAGAATGAACTTCTGAGCAGTCCATCCTGGCCTTATCAGTGATGGTGAGTTCCTCATTATGATTCAGCATTTGGTGCTAAATTCGGGGCTCTGATCTTACAGTTACCCAGTATACTCATATTAGCTGTATTTCCCTGAGACAGACAAGGATGATGCAAATTCAATTGTTTTCTTTCAAAGAACTGTGCAGCAAAGTGAATTTCCCAAATGTCTTTTTTTTTAAATTAGAAATATTTCTTTAAAAATAGAAGAGAAATATAATTCAATAGACTATCTTAGAAAACTTGGTTTCATCCCATTAGAAAAAAACCCAACTACCTTTTATATGACACAATTTTGTCAGTATTCTTCACTGTATGCCAAACCACAGTAGAATATGTTATTCACATGAATAGTAGAAAGTCAGCCAAAGTGATCTTTTCCCATGCTCTCCATTCATTCACTGTCCAGGCTTTAGGCTCATTCAGAAAAATTCAGCTTGGTTGAAGGACCTTTCTTTTTAGCAATCTGTTTCCTTATAGACCAGAAGTCTTGAGGTTGTCATCTGGCAAGAGTGGGTTACAGGAAAGAGGTAGGATCAGATCATCGTGGGAAACAAAAGTCCAGCATCCTTCTAAGGATTGATGTAGTTAAGACCTCAGAAGCAGGACAAGCCATGAGAAGCAAGCAAGGTGGGGACAAAACTGGAGTTGGAGGAGGCAGCCACTGATGGAAAGTCATAGGAGGGGGCGAGAGTTGTGGCAGGTGATGCAAGGGGCTTCCAAAGGTATGAAAAATGCTTGGTATAGATGTGTTTACATCTTATTTTCCCAGACAACATGTCCATATTGGGAATCATTCATCTTTTGTGTCCATCACTACAACTCCTAAAGGATTCTTTGAAGTCCTGATATCCCAATTGCCCTTAGTATAAACCACTAAGTTTCCTGCAGACAGCAAATGGACAGTGAGCCATTGTCTTTGAAGTACTTTGTGCAGTGCATTGCACGTGGGGCTGGGAAGACTAATTCAGCTACCTCTCTCCAACCTCCCCCTTTACTCTCTTTACTGTGTACTTTGTTGGGTTCTCAGAGAAGCTAGGTTCCTAATGTTGGATGGTGGCCATGGAATTGTTATCAGATATGGAAGCCAAGTTGAGCCCAGTTAGGACTGTATGTTTGCTTAGACATAGAGAGGTCATTTGAACAGCTAGATATATGTCAAGGTCTTCTAAACACAAATAATGCTTTTCTGACACATGGCTTCACCAGTTCCTACATGCTATCTAGGTACCGAGAGTTGAATCTTTTTGCCCACACTTCACTATCATGACTTAATTTCTAGACTCAAAGGGAAGATCAGGAGCTGTTAAGAACACAGTGATCATGAATTCTGGATGCTCTGAATAAGACAGTCTGAATGACTGTTTTTTATGAGTCTATCTTTAGACAGTGACAGGTTTGGGAGCCATTCCTTGGTCATTCTGCAAAGTCCTTGAAATGTGAGATCGGATTTTGGCATTGTAATTCATTATGTGCCCTTAGAAAATGTCTGTCTTTTCTGGGGCTCATTATCTTAGCCTTTGAAATGAGGGAATGTTGCAAATAGTTTTCTAAACTTGCCCTCTCCCTTGAAACCTTGTGAGGTCCTCAACAGTTTAGCTCTAACTTTTACTCTATACAGTGCTCTCAGGCAGATAGCCTGCCCAGCGTGAACCATCCAAGTGGCAGGACAGGGCCATTTTCTGTGGGGTGTGAATGCTGAGTCACACAGCAGGGCCAGCAAGGGAACCCAACTGAGCCACTTGTCAGAATTTATACTCAAGTTACTTGTAGTACTGGAACACTAAGTATCCTGTGAACTGCCTTCCATGTGCCAGATTCAGTGGTTAATTCTGGGAACACACTAGGAAAGAAGCTAGACCTATCACGTTTCTTCTTGAGCATTAGCAAAGTATAGAGAAATATCTGTCCAGGAGCCAGATTCCCTGAGCTCACATGAGGGAGCAGATACTTAATGGATGTGTAAAACTGTGAATGTTAATTAACCTTTTGAACCCCAGATTTCTCTTCCGTAGATTAAGAATGATAATAAACCACCTAAAAAATTGCTCTGTAAATGCAGTCACAGTGCTCTGTAGATGGCACTCAGCAATCCCTTCTTATTTGTCATTTTAGAAAATTTTAATAATAGACTGCTTGGGGAGAAAGCAAGCAAATAAAAAAATGTATGTGAGACAGGGAGAGAGGTAGGGGGAGGGACCGAGAGGGGGTGAGAATAAAAGAGAGACACTCTGCAAAGGTAGATGATGCTCTATGTCTGGATGCTTTCTCCAGCTTAGAGGTCACAGTTGCATGCTATGGAAGGCTATCCCAGAAGAATAGCAGATAAGAATCAGCAGGCTTCTCAAATGTTAGGTATAGGTATGGACTTACACTCGAGGCAACCGTGTTGTCCTATTGATGGCACAGGGAGTAGAGACGGGAGTCTATACTTATGCTACCTTCGTGCTATAAATAAGATTCAGTCCTTCGCCTTTACTTTCCTCTCTCGTCGTGTCCTGATAATTAGCCTCTATATTCCTCTGAACTAGGGCAACAGTATTAAAGGTCTCTGAAAAGTGAGATCTGACAAATATTGTGGGGTCATTCTGATCATGCCTGTTGGGATATGACAGATGAGAGGAAGGCAGAAATGAGGGACAGGCAGTCCAGGTCCTGACTCCACTGTCTGGTTGAATAATGCTACTTGGTGCAGAGGGAAGCAGCCAGCTTAAGGAGGTAGGCACAATAAGATGCAGTGGGATCTGATCCGTGTTAGATGCCCTTGGATATGGGTAGAGACCCCCAACATATGATTGTTAAGGTACTCAGGATGAACTGAGGCTGAATCCTCCTGTTATATCTGAAATCAGGGCACACTGTGGGCTCTTGGCATACTTGGCTCCTAAAACTGATTTATTGCTGTCAGTGAAATTGACCTACATAAGGCAATGCAAACATAAGCATCTAAACACATGCACTATCTTCTCTTGTCTTGAAAACTCATCTCTTTGGCTAGGTAGTCAGAATCTATTTTACCTTTTGCTGATAAATAAGCAGTGCTGAGACCGAGGAAGGTATCCATGCACACTTCCCAGGAGAACTGTTCTAATACTATTTTATCGGGAAATTCCCTAATATCCCAGTCTTCTATTGAAACAGTATGAGAAAGGACATTTATTCCTGGGTCTGAATTCTGGCTGAGTCACACTGACTGAACCACAGTGGGCCTCAGATTCATCACCTGTAAAACCTCGCCACCCCACCTTTCTCAGTATGAAGATACTCCTTAGGGTGAGCCTGTGTCTCAATAAAGCCTTGCAAATTGAATGCATCACTGTCCAAGTGTTTGTCCATGCTGCTGCTGCTCAGTATAATTAGAAAATACTGAATTCATCATATAGCATATCTCTAGCTTGGTCAAAATTTAAAATGCAGCATGTATTTTCTACTGAAGTCATAAATGCTTTTGTATTATTTTAAAGTAAAAAACCTGGAAGATGAACTACTATTGTAATGCCATCTGGATTCTGAAAACTAGTTCATAGTAAATATTTAATATCAGCTAGTCCACAGGCCCTATTAGGAGACATTTATGAAAGTGGTGGTCTAATTTGTATATGTTCAATACAGATGCATTTTTAAACAAATATTGTCAACTTAAAGTTGGATGAAACATTAGGTAAAAGTCTTTCACACACAGAGCATCTGCTCATTCATAGGTATATGGTGTATGTGAGTTGTGTGTGTGTATGTGTGTGTACATAGTGATTGTGTGCTATAACTGTGGGCTATTGGTAGTTGTTTTTGTGTAACTCATTTGTTTGGATTTGGAAAGTGTTTTCCTGAACGTCAGCCATGACCTCCAGTGCTGAGCCTCGGCCATCCCTCCCTCCCACCTCTCCTTAGAGCAATTATACTGGCAATGTGCCTCCCATTCTGAGACACTCTGGAGATGCATATTTATGTATTTCCAGTCGTCGCCCCCATAGCTCAGATTTTCCTGTCCTTGGTGTCACTTTAATTAATACACTCCCATGTGCTAGGTGACAAAATTAGGTTGCAGGGGTGGCAAGCGTTTATATCATGAAAGGAGAGAAAGAGGTGTTTGTACCATTTTCCTCCTCAAGCTCTGCTATTAATCTCTGCAATCAATACTTCTTTATTTTTGGCTCTAGAAGCTGGCTAGGTAGAATCAGACTGTCAAGTCATGTAAGGCCACATCTGCATAAGTAATAGAAATGGTTCGTTACTTTCACTCTAGTTGAAAACACGTGTCCCCGGCCAGATGTGACAGGGATAGTCTCTGTGATTCTCATGCCAACTTTATGATATGTTTGATTTAGGTAAAGTGCCTGGAACCTGCTGGGACTAAGTTGTTATTAAACACCATCTGCAGTTTTCACTTTAATTAATATCATAAGAATTAGGATCCATGCTTTCATTACCATGTTAACCCTTTAGGATTATAATAAGAAGGAAGAACAAGTGAATTGAAAACCCAGATAATACCTTAGAGTGTTTAAGATACATATGCTGATTGTGCCTTGGCTATTCAGAGCTTCTGGACTAATTAATATCCACTTATCAGAGATTGCATTCCATGTGTAATCTGTTGTGATTGGGTTACCTCACTTAGGATGATATTTCCAGATCCAACAATTTGCCTAAAAATTTAATGAATTCATTGTTTTTAATTGCTGAGTAGTATTCCATTGTGTAAACATACCATATTTTCTGTATCCTTTCCTCCATTGAAGGACATCTGATATAAGGAGAGGGTCCTGATCCTAGAAAGGATCTTGATCTAGCATTGGAGGGGAGTACCAGGACAGAGAAAAAGGAGAGAGGTGATTGGAGAATGGGTGGAGAGAAAAAGGTTTATGGGACATATGGGGAGGGGGGAACTGGGAAAGGGGAAATCATTTGGAATGTAAACAAAGAATATAGAAAATATAATAATAATAATAATAATAATAATAATAATAATAATAATAATAAAAGATACATATGCCGAGGCTCAGAAGTAGCTGATCTCTAGCCAGAGGTTGCTGAGATTTTCTTTTGTGGAAAACATACTGCATAGTAGGTCCAACAGGAAAACAGCCTACTGCAGTATTAGTATCAGTTACATCAATTTCCCTGACTCGTTAAGGAAATAATCAGCAACAATAACAGCTCTTCTACTAATGGAATAGTTGTAATGACAACATCAACAATAAGTATCATTTATTTAGGGATTGATATTGTTTGGCTGTATCATGAAATATACTATATACTCAGATATGTATTTATTTACATTATGCTTCATTATCCACAGGGAATTAAATTAGTTCCAGCTCTCCTGCCCCCAGTCCAAGGGCTTTTAAGTCACTTATATAAAATTGGCTAGTGTTTTGCACATGACCTACCTACATTGCCATATTATTTTAATTATTTCTAGATTATTCATGGTATCTATTAATATTATAAATGTCATACAGGTTGGTATATAGTATATTGTTTAGGGAAAAGTGACAAGAAACATATCTGTATGTGTTCATCAGAACACATGTTTTCTAAATATCAAACTATAGTATGTATTTGAAGAGAAGAGAAGAGAGATGGGGGAGGAAACATGCACACATGTGTGAGTGTTATAATTATGTGATATATCTATGTGCTACAACTAACTACTTTCTATGAATAAGGCCAGTTAATTTTTACTACATTGAGCTACTATTGCATACAAAGAAGCAGAAATCTAGTCTATGCATCTGGTATGAGACAGATTCAAATGAAAGCCTGTTGAATCAAAGCTGACACTTTTTAACAACATGAATCACTCCACGAAACCTATTTTGGTTGAAAAGTTGAAAGAAGCATCTCCAACCAGAGAGGATACATATTATACCCTCTTGGGTTTCATTTCCCCAGAAGGACATGAAGTCTTAGCTTCTGCTATCAATGCCTCTGTTACCCCCAAGAGCTCATTATTGTGGCTCTTGACCCTAGTGAGCGTAACACTCAGCAGAGATTCAGCTCATTGGATGGGTTCCCTATGTACAGCTGAGACCGACTGGGTCTACAAAAATGTCCCATCTAACCAGGTACAATCACAAATTATGAACATATTTAGATAGCACATGAGATAAAAGATGGAAACAGATTGTGAAGTCTGAACTGAAAGGTTAGTCTAAAAGTGATGATTTTTAAGGGAAGAACATTCTGGAAGCAGGCACTGCTATGCAGAAATCCATGTTCATCCTATACAGTACTACAGACAAGCTGCTCTTCCTATATAACTTTGCTTTATTACAGGGAAATGTAGATGTTTGCTCATGCCTCTTTAGGCTTCATGAGAGCTTACAGAGACCTCAACAAATGGGCATCCTTTAAATAGTATACCTCCTCTTGGTATGTTCATGTCAGACTATTATGCAAGGAGCTATGAGACTGGGACTCTTAGTCTGGAGTTCTCCATGGTGGCTCTGCTGGACATTAAGACCATGCAGTTGTTCCATCTGATAAATTCCTCTTAAGGCACATGTGCTAAAGTGAACTGGAGTTGGAAAGTACACTGGGCATTTTAGTCTCCTAGAGTAAATCTTCACAAGTCAGTTTGCATATCTGTTCAACTGTTTGTCCATCACCCTGTCACTGACAGCTCTTAGGTGGATTGGGATGATCACTGGGAAGATAATATTTAGCAACGTCACTGACTTAATGACTGTACTATGCATCCTTCCACTATCCATCTGTGCATCACCCATACATTTCAATAATACAGAGATCAATTGATCTTATGTAGCTGTTGTGTTAAGGTTGGAGATAAAAAGATAAACGAGAACATACCTTCTTCATGAAATGGCATTTGGCAATTCCGAGTCAAAATTAAGTCACCTAACACAGTACAGAAATACTGCTATGATGAGGGACATCTCCATCATTGCCAAAATGCAGACGGATGTGTCAGTCTTCTAGCATAGCCAAGACAAAATTGCATTAAATGGGTGCCTTGGATAATAGCAATGGATTGTTCTATCATCCCAGATGCTGGAAATCTGGTTGGTCCTATCTACATGCCAGGACGCATCGTCTGTTCTTCACGGCTCCTATAGCTTCTGATGTTTGCTGAACAGCCTTGGTATCTTTTGACTTATCTGTGAATTACCCCAGTCTTGGCTCATATTTTTGTTTTGTTAATTGGTAAAATATTACATATATATATATAACATATATATGTGTGTGTATGTGTATGTCTACATATAATATACATATATACATATTCTATCATATATTGCATATATACACATACATATTGTATACATATATATTATATACATATACATTACATAATACATGTATATATGATTTAATATATGTATAACATATATGTGTGTGTGTATATATATATATATATATATATATATGTATGTGTGTGTGTGTGTGTGTTTGTGTGTGTGTCCAAGCCTTCTTTTTTAATAAGTTATTAGTTGTGTGTTGTTTGAATGAGAATGGGTCCGCAGGTTCCTATATTTGAATATTTGGTCCTCAGTTGGTGGAGCTATTTGGGACGAATGTCCAAGTCTGGTCTTATTGGAGGAACTGTGCTACGGGGAGGGCAGGTCATGGTATCTTATTAGAGCAGTAGAAAAATCATTAAGACAAGTTGTATTAAAGTAGGGCACACCCAATCATCTCTTTTAGCTTATCTGCATACAAGGTCATAGAAAGGAGGTCAGGACATTACTGTAGAATTCAACCTGTAACATAGATGGGATTGTCTTCAGTGGAAGCATAGAGGTAGAGGTAGTAAAATGTACCCAAACCTTACAATATGTGCAGCCGACTGATTGTTTAGGAAGATGTGGTCCTGCTGGCATATGGAAGAGACCAGAGGAGACAGCTGTGAGCTTAGAGTAAACATCAGTCTGACCAGAAGACAAAGTATGAAATAATGGTGGATCACTATGTGAGACAAGTTCTGTATGGTATAAGAAATTATACTTGGGTGGGTCACTTCAGCATGACTGCAGTGGGGAGCCACAAAGCATTTTCAGTAAGTTCCATAGTCAGAATCTGCTCATAGAGCATCTTGTCTCCACTGTATAACAGGACCCTGTATCTCCTTCATCAGGGCACATATCAGACACATTTATGCCCCCCAAAATGCTGATTAGAGTGAACCTGTGACATAGGGGAACCTGCTGGTGTTTGGAAGATGGGAGCCTGTGTCAGCGTGGGACTGACTCGGTGGAGTGGGTAGACAGAAGATAGGCAAGAATGGGATGCAGTAGACAGGTTTGTAAAGAAGCCAACTCCCAGGTGATGGCCCTGCTTGCCCCTGCACCACCTGCTTCTGCCTTTTGCTGCTGTTGTTCACTGTGTCTGTGTTCACCTTGCACATGAAGCCAACCTATCTGAGTCCCCGTCTTCTTGGGAGTCGCCTGAAGCCAACAGCACGAACTTTCTTCTGACTTTTCTTCTCTACCCATTCTACCCAATCTAAGAAAGGTGTGGTTCAAAATACCTATAGAGTGATCTGTAAAGTATCCCTGTTTTCTTTTTCTTTCTTTCTTTCTTTCTTTCTTTCTTTCTTTCTTTCTTTCTTTCTTTCTTTCTTTCTTTCTTTCTTTCTTTCTTTCTTTCTTTCTTTCTTTCTTTCTTCCTTCCTTCCTTCCTTCCTTCCTTCCTTCCTTCCTTCCTTCCTTCCTTTCTTTCTTTCTTTCTTTCTAACAATAGTATCTAGAATAGGAAAGAAATAACAGGTTGTACAGTAGAATCATGGCTCATCTGGTGTTCATCCACTCAAACATATCAGAATTAAATGCTTGCTTGATAATCCTTGGGATGCACAGGTCCAGATCCACACACAACCCGGATGTGGTACTTCTGGGAAGTCCAGGAAGCATGGAAGGCACCATCTGTCCCTCTTAACATAGATGCCCACTGTCTGGAAGAGAAGGAAGAGAATGAATTCTGCAAATCTTTGCCTGTAGGAGACAGGGGTTCTTGGGAGGATGGTGAAGAGAAGACCATCTTCGAGTAACAAAGGTCTATGTGGATTTCCAGGAGACTCAGATCCACCTTGAAAAATGACAGGCAGCTTCCAGCAGAAATGAAACTCCTCTTACGTTTGGAGACAGGGTTAGCTTCACTCTATCTTTGTGGGTTGTTTTTGTGTGTATGTTATTTTCCATCCCATGGAACTGTGAGAGAACATTATGCTGCCAAATCAGGGAAGCCTGCAGCCCCCTGAGCTCATGCCTTTGGAGGTGTGAATTTGCTTTGCTTTTTCAAGTGTCACGTGGCTATGGTCTGCTTGTCACTTGGGGAGGGGCTCACAGGCCTCTGCTTCTGGAGAATAGCTGCCTGTGCCCTGCATGGGCAATGCTCCCAGTGTCTGCATAAGCTGAGTTTTAATTGTTCCAAAGTCTGTTTGTGATATCCTCCCTATGGTATGCCTGAGTCTCAACAGACAACGGAATGTGATTCCAGTTTTCAGAGAAAAACACCATTTCAGAGAAAACAGTCCGTGATACTGCTCTGTTGGAAGAAAGAATCCTAAACAAGATTTTTGTTCCAACGCAAGCTGCAGGATGATGGGACAACACAGCAGGGGAAGAGCTGGCGGTCATCTTGTCCAGTGCTTTCTATTGCCAATGTTCATAGGACCAGAGAAAGAATGTAAATGTTGTCTGCAAGCAAAAGAAGTGCTGGACTTGTAACTGCACAGAAATCGTAAGCCATTAAAAGCACCCAATTTGAAACAAGCACACGCTGTTCTAGGCAGTCAGTGACTTCTGAGCCTGTCATATACCCTGGCCACTTATAACCACTCTAGAGCCCAATCTCTCATTTGCTGCTCAGGATAACTGACAGTCACAGCAGCAGCTAATGCTCATGGAACGCTCCTATGGTTTTGCCTGGATTCACCCAACCCATGAATATCCATGTTCTGCCAACAAGGATACGAATATAGAAAAAGGCCACAGGAGAGGCACAATTTGTTCAAGGCCACAGAGTTTATAAGTGGAAAATTGATATCCTTGTCGTTGTCACTGCTTACATTCTGAGTGCCCACCCTATGCTGCCATCCTGTCAGGGCACCCCTTAGATCACTGATGTGCTGTGCTTCCTGGGCAAGGCTCTCAGGAAGAGAGCATTTGAACTGGCATATGCTGCTCTCCTAATTTCCTCCTACTTGTCAAGAGGATGCCAGACCAGACTGGTTTCCATGCTCAGCTGTCTGTCCTGAGTGAGCTGGTCCAAGTTAGGGGCTGATACTGAAGGCTTTTGCTAATCTCAGAATTGCTAGGAGAATACCACGAAAGAGGACACATCATGGTAGGGTAGATTTAATGCCCACAAATGCCTGTGCCCTTCCAGGCATTTTTCTAACAGTTTTTCTGTGGTGCTTTCTATAATTCTGTAGCTAGGTGCTTTGTTCCCTTCAAATGGTCTACTGATGGTCATTGTTACATTTTCTGTCATTGGCTTGAAAGAATGCCAGGCTGAGGCTTATGGAACCTGTGGATCTACTGTGTAGTGATAGTGTGACTTGCACTTGACATTACTAATGTTTCCACAAGAACCTTCCCTATAAAATCATCTATGACTGTATGGCTTGGACATCATTCCGAGTTGGAGCTGGCTAAGGATGATAAGTCGTGCACCTTCCACATGCAGGCTTGAGAAGGCTTGGCATTAGGTTTACCAACAAGCTCACCTAGATCTTCACATGGGTCAGCTCCCAAACCTTACTGGTGAGGAGAGAAACTACCTGGTCAGAAAAGAAGATCCTGGAGATGAATTAGCCAGTTGTTATAAGAGCATTTGTTTTAATGTTCAACTTCCATCCTCTGAACTCAAATGAGGGTGATCCTACATACCCTGTGTCTTGCATCCTCCTTTTCTGACTCTGTCACTGAACTCAATAACTCAGGTAACTTTTTTGTTCCTGCAAACTGATTCAGAATGGGTTACCATCTGTGGCTTTACATTTAATTATAGCTGGTTTTGCAATGTTGGGTAATAGGCTCCCATGTGCTAGTATTTTCTTTCAGGCTTTGCCACAAGGAAAGACCTTTGTTTTCTTGCATCATGGATGCTGACTGCCAAGACCCATGTAGTTTATAAACAAACTTAAGACTTCTGAGCAGTTGTCTTGGCCCTGTTTGGCTTAGATGTGAGTTGGCCTCCTGTGGAATGCCCATCCTGGCATTGTGTCTCCTTTGTCTTGAAGTTTCTCATAACAAATGTCACCCCTCAAGCCAAGTGTTCAGGTCCTCCAACAATTCCTTCCTTCGAAATTTCTTTCTCATTCCTATCCTGGTATCCTTAAGTATATTGTCATACCTGCACACACCTAGACCTTGACTTGTATGCCTGCATGCACTACACATATGCAAGTACATACTTATTGTTATTCAATAGCTGTGTTCTAATGTTCCTATGACCCCTTTTTCTATTATAGCCTGCCCCTGTTCTGGCATATAGGACAAGCCACCCACTCACCTCTCTATTCTGTGACCCTCTAATTGTCTAAGTGGCATTGATACCTCATCATTTTTCCATTATCCCTGTGCTTCTGCAGTTCCATTATAATGATCCTCTAAGTATTTTATGGATGATTGTTGTCTCTGGACCCCGAGGTTAATGTTCCTTCATTGTTTACCATTTCATTTCTTCTTAGTAAACCATTAATGGTTCTTAGAATATTGCACCCTCACGGATATCCATGATTTGTAAATGCTGTTACCTCAGTGTGGGACATTTTCAATGCCTCTCTTCTATGTGTCAATTCCTCTTTTTCTTTGAGTTGTTACCTTGGTCTCTCCTTTCCCACTAACCTTCTCTCTTTGCTCCAACCTCTAATGCTTTGTCTTCCGCCAAGTTAGAATCAGTTCGATATGATATTCCTTCCAGACTGTGTTTAATCCTAGTCATACATTGTTGGTGATGTTCTCTGGCATCTGAATGCTTCCTTTGCACTCCCCCTACTTAGCTCAGGCTACTTGGTATCTATCACTACTTGACAGAGCTGGAGCATACAGATTTTTTTTCACCGAGCAATCTTGAGTTTGAAGACAGCTCCTTGACTTGTTACCTCCACCAGCTCTTTGATGTCTCTGGGCCTCTGACTCTTCGTCTGTAAAGCAAGGAGTGGGATGTTATAATAACCTTTCTGAAAGAGATACTGCCAAGGCTAAAGGAAGCAGTACGGATGGAGCATTCATACAGTCCTGGAGTTGCAGTCACTATATGACAAAGAAGCAGACAAAACAGAGGGCGCATGTGTCTGTAAGGAAGGAATGAGGGCTGGAGCTCAGAAGGAGCAGAGGAGACAAAGGGTATTGCCCTGGAGTGGAAGGAGAGTCCTAGTGTGCCAGGTGGCTGGGGGTGGGTGGCATCTTCCTTGCCTTCTGGGAGGGTAGCTACTCTCATTTGCATTTCAGCCACATTTGTGACAGGCTCATAGTGAATTAAGAGCCCCAGCACTGATATATTAAAGGTCAATGGCTCATCCTGCTTTTGTACTGATTTGTGGCAGCAAGCATTTGTGGGTGGTAATAACTGGGAGCCAGCCATGTTCTTGGCATGGAGGCACTCAGCGGCACTGCCAGGGATGCTGTGCAAGGCTCCCACTGAGTGGCAGGGACACAGGAGCCAGGGAAGCAGACAACAGCTGCACCTCAGAAATTCTCTCAGCTCACAGACGCTGACTTCTACTGAATCCATGAGAAAACTGGATCTTGAAGCTTCAACCCTTGACATTACCCCTGTGAAGAAGTGGGGGTGACGATCTGTACAGAGAGTACTCTGTGGGAAGCTGCAAGCTCCAAGACCAACTCAAGCATCCTCAATGGAGACTTTTTTCCAACAAAAAAATGCCAGTTTAGACATTTTAAAGACATGACAAAGCTAATTATGTCTCTCTCTCTCTCTCTCTCTCTCTCTCTCTCTCTGTGTGTGTGTGTGTGTGTGTGTGTGTGTGTATGTGTGTGTACCTGCTGTATCCATTGGTATATACCATATGCCAAAGGAATACTGTAGATAAGGGACAAATTATACCAGTTTGCCTAGAATTTTCCTGGGTTTTACTTTGAAATTCATCAATATCTGAAATTCCCTCAGTCCCAGGCCAATGGAGATAGCTTATAACCTAAATTATAGATACTGGTGGTGTAAAGCAAACAGTCAGAAATTGTTCTTAGAGTGAAACTGGCATCAAGCAGCTGTATAACAAACTGGGCTACATTTATTTTTACCATATGCATTAAGGGATAGCTATTTTATACATGGTTGTCAGCAAAGGCCTCGTAAAGACCGTAACACTGTAAAGACTGTCAGGAATTCAGTGCACACAGAACAACATTTGACTGAGAAGGAAAAATGAGAGGATGAGCAGGCTCAGTCTAGGCTCAGGGGTTTATATTTTAAGTGTTTGAGTTTGACTGTGTTTAGTCTGGAAACATTAGTCAACTAAATGGAGTTGTCACTTGGATGATTTCAAGGAGCCTGTAGGGCAAATTAGGGCTTAATGGTTCACTGCGAATCCAGAGTGTAGAGATGTGTCTCCAGCTAATGGACATGGAATTCTGGTCAAAGTTTGTCTTTAGAGAAGAAGGGATCTGATACCCCAGCTCCAGAACACTCTAGGATTCAATCTGTGAAAATAAAGAACTAAGAAAAGTCATTCACGATTTTTCTGAAACCCAAGGAAAGAAATGCTCTAGGAAAGAGAGAGTGATCATTTGTCAAATACTCTGATGTGGGAAAGAGTGGAAACTCCATAGTTGGAAGGTCATTAATGACCTTGAGAAAAACAGCTTTTGCTTAGTGGTTAGCCAGATGAGTGAGTCACGATCATAAGAAATGGGAAAGAGTGGTGGAAATGACAGCCACAGATAACTCTCTCCAGGAACTGGATGGAGGTTGGGATGAAATGCAGTATCAAAGATTGTTTAAAGATAGAAGATAGATGTGTTTTGAAGCCCATGGAAATGGGCCATATAAAGACGTAATTTCATAATATAAGAGACAGGGGTGATAACTGGAAGAGCAATGTGCCTCGAGAATGCAGGCAACTCCTACATCTAGGAGACAAATGGATATAGTTAATAGGAGCGGGAGCAGAGGTGCCAGCTTATAAAGAAATCAGGTGGGTGCGCAGTGGTTTTTAGAAATCTGAGTTCTTTAGTAAAGCTGAATTCTTTATTCATGGCTTTGGCTTTCTTGGGGAATGATAAGCAGGGTTGTTTTCTGAGAGCCCTCCAAGAGACTGGTAGACTCGACTGTACAGAGAAATATAGAAGATGGCCCAGCAGCATCGAGGGTCCACTTGAAGTCTGTGAGGTTAGTGGTTCTAAGTTAGACCCATTAGCATGCTAGCTTCAGGATTTTTCTCCAGCTACAATCAGCTTTTGAGCTTCAAGCACAGGATATGGTTAAATCAGAACCAGCTACTTTACTGCTGTCTACCATTGCATATATGGGACAAGTAGATATAGTTCATGCTCAATGGGGCTCACAGTTGAATCAGGAACACAGAATACATGATGTACCATGGTAAGTGTCAGGACAAGGCTCAGCCTACAGCACAGAGTGACATGGATATTGTGGATGTAGACTTGCCCTTCTTCCTTCTCCTTCTTTCCTTCCTTCCTTCCTTCCTTCCTTCCTTCCTTCCTTCCTTCCTTCCTTCCTTCCTTCCTTCCTTCCTTTCTTCCTTTCATCCATTTTTGCATGTATATGTATAGTGTGTGTCTACTTGTATGTATGCATGTTTACATGTGTGTCTATAAATACATGTGTGTGAGCATATATGAGTATGTGCTTGCATGTGGAGGCCTAAAGTTGTCTGGTATCTTCCTTGATCACTCTCTACTGCAAATGATAAAAGGCAAGGTTTGTCAATTGACCCCAGAGCACACCGTTGGCTAACCTAGCTAGTCAGGTTGCTCCAGGTATGCACTGTCTCTGCTTCCCGCATGTTGGGATTACAAGAAGTCCACCATACCTACTCAGCACTTATGGGTAGGGGTTTTGGTAGCAAGCCCCAGCAGTCACCAGTAGGAAGTGCTTTGGCTGAGCCATCTCCTTGGCTCCAAGACCCATTCTTTTTATAAAATGTGACAGTTGAGAAGATTTCTTGGGTACAGCTTAGCAGGCAATGTATGAATGCAGACTAGAAGACATGAGTGGACAGGGGTCCTTCATGATAGTACTCCATGAGCCTAGGATATGTGAAGAGGCTAGTGGGTGGGGAGAGCAGAAACTCTAGTTACAGGAGGCATGAGTCTTCTTCACTGAGGACAGCAGAGGCCCGCAGACTTGACTGTGGAAATTGAGAGTTTGCCATACACGCAGACCTTCTGCTGTCCCTTGCCTTATTTTTAGGAACTTTCATCACTGAATCCAATCACTTCCAGGGTCCAGGCCTGGATTAAATCTAGTTGAATGATGTAGAAGTCAAGGATATGCTAGCCTGGCCTTGGTATAGGAAATTTATCCCTGAGCCCTGGGTTGGGGAGGCAGGCCTTGGAAATTTTAGGTGTGCGTCTCCATGTGTCTGCCTCTTGGGAGATTGAGCTATGTGAGTCAATCTATTCCAAGATAGCCTGCTGAGTAGATACTGGATGGGGGATGCAGGAGAGGGTGGCTCTAGTTTGAAGTGGGTCTTAGCTGACAAGGAGTCCTACCCTGCTTGGAAAGAAAGAGGATATGGAAAAGAAGAGAGAGAGCTCAGAGCTAAGTTCCCAGAGTCCAGAATGGTTATTTGCATATCAGAGGGATTTAAAAAATCATTCAGGTCACATTTTACATATAATTCAAACGCAAATTTTGCAGGAATACATTTGTTAGAACTAGAAGCCTTGAAGTAATCTCTGTTTATCTCATTTTTGTTTGTTTACTTCTTACTAATGATTTTTTGTTAAAAGTGGAATTAGATACTATTTCCTAATATTGAAGGGTGTTTTTCTTTGTTCTGAATAATCACACAATATAGTGGTCTCCTCTGACCTGAGAAATACTCAACAAGACACAATATAGATGCCTACAAAAAATGGTGCTTAAGTTTATAGTTCATCTTTTTTTTCCAAAACTGCTATATAAATTAGGTATAATAAAATACTAAAATAGTAAAATAATTATAATATACTCTAATAATGTAATTTAAAACACAAATTATTTATGTTTCATTTAATATATCAAGAATGTGTTAAGCACAGTTTTTTATTATTGTTTTTGTTGTCTGTTTTTTTGTTTTTTAAGCTTGTCATGGGCAATCAGACTTCATCCTGTAGTGGGCCCTGCTTCATTGCCAGGCCAGTTTTCCTGATCTGGGATTGTCACTCTGCTTATTACTTAGAACTATGCCCTGAGTAGGCTTTGGACATGAGGAACCTGTGTGTATCCAGCCTCATTGTCTTCCAGGCTTGCTAGATGGCCTAGGGGGGAAGTATCTGGAGTAAGAAACTGACAGGCTGCCTCTGTAGCCACACTGCCTCTTCCCCTGGAGGACAGATGCTGCTGGTCTCAGTCCAGCCTTCCATGTACCTATGCCCTCCAACTCGTCTTTGTCTGATACAAGCAAAGAGAGAGAAACGTGCCCAAATGCCAAAGCTAGGGTTGAAAGCACTGTCTGGCTTCTTTATATAATTATCTTCTCCATTCCTTTCCACAAACTGTATTAATGCTTTGCTATCTCCCCAGCAATATCTTCATCAGAGTCTGCCAACCAAGGCCTCGATCTGAACTGTGTTTACATGCACAGTGGCTTCTTTTATCTTTAACTTTTATAATGCTTTTTAAAGTATTGGGGAAAACAAAAAGCATACTAAAACAAACACACAAAAACAAAAGATCTGTGACAGAGTTTCACAAGACCATCAGAGCCTATGATAGAGTTTCTGTTTTTAGACCCCAGCATCGCATAATTGTTGGTGCCTTTCTCTCGCTCTCCAATCTTAACATGACATGTAGATGTCATGAAACCAAGACCTCTGTTATTCTTACTCTATCCCTAAACCTACAGCAGGACCTCATATAAGTAGATTTTCAAAAATAGGTGGTGTTGAATGATGATTGAATGAAAAAGGAGGCCCCTGAGTAGCCTTGCTCTGCATGGAAGAGGCAGAGAGAAAAGGATATAAGAGAATTCTGAGAAGTGGAGAAAGGGACAGGGTATATGTGTGTGTGTGTGTGTGTGTGTGTGTGTGTGTGTATAAGCTCTCAAGAAGAAAGTAGGATAACTAGGAAGCCATGCTTCCTATGTGCAGCAGCATCCTGGGTAGATTCACTCAAGTCAGAAACCTGAGTGTTGGAATGCTAGCAGGCACATATACACAGTATCGTAAAGACTTTCACTTATGAGTTATGTATGCCCACCATCCTTTATGTATAGGATTCCCCACTGCTGTCCTTTAGGAAGAATAATAAGAATAACAGTCCTTCTAGATTTAGATTAGTGAGATCTAGAATATGGCAGTCCCATGGTTGTTGAAATCTGTTTTTACATATACGGTATATTGATTCTGCACGCTGCAACTGTATTTATCTCCATTACCAATGTAAATACTTCTGTCAACATTCAAAGATGTGTTTATAAATTCTGTATTATTGATTTTCCCCATGCCGCAAACACATTCATCTCTTTGTTAATCTATCTAGAAGTAGGAAGATTGATTTATAGGGCAAGGTGTGGGGAGGAAGTGAGGTGAGAGCTAGCTGTGGAGACTGTCCTTGGCCATGACAGAAGGGACACTATACAATTTCAAAGAGGTTAGATTGCAGATGGAGAGACCTTCTCTCAGAGCTGAGGGTAACATGCAGAGGCCTATCTGTAAGACTGTTTGAGATGTTCATGGTCATCCATTATGATTTCCAATGGCGAAGCCTTCCAGTCAGTAGTTCAGGATGTGAGATACAGAAAACCAGCACAAGAGAGGGTTTTAGTAGAGGTATAGAATAGAACATTTTGGCTCAAATGTAAACTTGGGGAAGAGAGTGGGCTTAGTTGTGGGAAGATTTTAATACTAGATGTTGTCCAAAAGAAAAAGGCAGAGGGGCTGGAATTCTCAAAATGAACACGATTGTACTGTGTCACTTCACCAGCTGATTAAGAGCAAAGGAACCAAGGGATAATGCCTGTGGTGGTTTGAAGATGCTTGGCCCAGGGAGTGACACTATTAGGAGGTGTGGCCTTGTCTGAATATGTGTGGCCTTGTTGGAGTGTGTCACTATGGGGGTAGGCTTGGAGACCCTCCTCCTAGCTGCCTGGAAACAGTCTTCTAGCAGTTTTGACATCAACCTGGAGAACTCTCAGCTCCTCCAGTGCCATGTCTGCATAGGTGCTGCCATGCTCTGGCCTTGATGAGAATGGACTGAACCCTCTGAACCTCAAGCCTGCCCCAATTAAATGCTGTCCTTTATAAGAGTTGCCTTGGTCATGGTGTTACTTCCCAGCAATAAAACCCTAACTAAGACAATGTCTCAGAAGCCATTTGTCCTGATCCCTTGCCCTGTGCTTTCTACTATTCTAGGGTGGCCTTTTTGAAGTAGAAGCCATTTTGCTCAAAAAGCAAGTAGGAGTTCTGGTGTCTCCATACCCCGTCTGTGTTCAGATTTGTTGTAGACCATCCCATTTGGTACCACAAAACCTAAATTAGGCAGTATTGATAAGGTGACAGTTTAGGTGCTGTTATGGAGGATTTGCCTATAACTTGGTTGGGAGGTAGAAATAAATTGGGGCATGGGCTGTTTTCCTTGGGAGATAGATTGACAGATGGAGAGGTAGGCTTTAATTACACCATCCTGAAAGTTGATGTGTGCTTCCTACCCATGCTTTCTTCTATACAGTGTGACTACAACTGAGTATTGGTTTAAAGCATTGAGGTTAACCTTGGAGGCTCCAAAATGTTTCAGAAAATTTTAGCAGTTTTCCTTATATTATTTTGATGGAGAATAAGCCACGGCTCAAATTCTCTACTTTTCTCTCTGTCTTTTCCATTTGTCTATAGTTTATAGTAACTCATTTGTCTATAGTCTGTGTCTGATGTGTGAATTCTGTCTGTCCCTGTTGCCTGTGTGTCTAACAAAAGTCATTGCTTTGTATATATTGAGCAACACATACAGCATTACATGGAGAAGAAATGAGGGATACTTTACTGAAAAGTTTAACAGAGTTTTATAAGAGATTAAGTAGCTGACCCCAACTGACTCGAACTGATGCAGCTAACCAAAAGTACTACAAACATTCTGTTCTCAAGCAATGCCTATATACCATTTTAAATATTTGTGGTGGGTAATTATTATATAAGGTTACTCTTGACTATTAGCTGTTTTCATCAAATGCTTGCCCCTTTCCCTCCCACATGCACACACATACTGTTCTAAATTAGAGGCCTGGATGAGTATATAATTTGAGATTAAAGCTCTGCATTAGTTTAGGTTGCATCACCTGATTACGTGGGAAATCCAAGGCAAGTAAGGTTGATCATGACATTGTTCTCTTAAAGGCAAGTTAAACAAACAGGCTGTTTGTAGGATATCAAGCAAAGTCTTAAGTGACCTCAAGGTATATCATTAACTCAACTGTGAGGTCCAGCAAATGCTCCAGTCTTTAATGTAAACTGTATCGGCACACCACCCCCAACTCCACCAGATGGCCACAATGGTTCAAATGCTAGGGCTGCTTGTTAACAGTCTGACAGAAGAGCAGCCACTGAACACCGACAATGGGCTGGATGTGTGCCTGTGATCATTAATATTCACCAATCCTGTGGAACAGGCATGACTTATAAAGGCTAAGACCTCAGTTATTAAATGTGTTGCTTTGGTCAGTGTTTCTAGACCCTAATTTATTAGAGTCTCTTGGAAAGCTATGAAAGCACAGAAGCCTAGCACCAGCCCGCAGAGTTCTGAATTGTTAGAGCTAGGGTTGGGGTCAACAATTTGCATCTCTCATCATGCCAAGGGAACTGCTGAGACTCCAGTTCTGAGGCCTACGTGAAGGCTGAGGGAGTACATCAGATGACTGGGATTTTTCTGAGACAGCATCGCGTCCAAAGACACCAGCTTTCCAAAGCTCTGTCAGCTGGCTAAAATCACCCTGTAGTGTGCAGCCCACGTGACCCATGTTTTCTCACCCTTTAGGGACTGGATAGATTTCTTCTTCTCTTCCTAGACTGCCCTACCCACTGGTTCTTCCTTGGCTGCCTTGACCCAGGCTACCTGATTCAGCTAAATGCTTCTTCAGGAGACCCTTTCTTACATCTGGCTCCCAATTTAGGGCTCCTCTCTTGGATGTTCAGGGGTCCCCCACTTGTAACTATATTTCATTCCTACTCACATTGTTTGCTCAGTGCTGGGTTTTGTTTTGTTTTGTTCTGTTTTTGTGTGCTCATTTGTTTTCTGTTTGCTCTCCAGTCATTCTTAGGTCTTGTAAACCTCCCAGTAGATTGTAACTATTCACCTCTTGCTTTAGATGTCACAGTTCTTGGCCTACTAGGCATCTGGAAACGGCTTGGGATAATAGCTGGTTCAGTTATCTTATCGAGGTGCCTGTTACACACTGGACTGACAGATGTCCAAGCTGACATTTGCAGGTTTGCACTCCGTCTGTCTTATGATGACGTAAGGCTTGGATGCTCATAGTCACTTCTTGCTGCAGAGAGTGGCCTCTGAAAGGGGAAACTGTATGTACTGCAAATGTAGTCTGCTCCTGGTGAAACTCCTTCCCTCTTTTGGATGGGGCTCCTATCTGCCTTCAGCATCTGTCTTTTGTTGATTGTCAAGGCTGCCTTGGCAGCCTCGTTGACTGGCTGTCCTTAGTCTCCATTATCTCTCCCTATGAGCCCTTTCTAAAACTCTAAAACTGACAAAAGGAAAACTACCCATGGGGATGATAGCTTTGGGGTGTCTGTAGGCAGGGCCACCTCTTCCAGTCCTCTTAGGCTTAGATACTCAGAACCATGATGGTCGTCGGACTTATTGTGTGACAGGCATGGAAGATCCTGGAAGTCTTTGCTGAGAAGGTATGCATCTGTAATTAGAGAGATCTCTGTATAGAAATCTATGGCAATAGGTGGTAGGAGAGAGACCGTGGGTCAGATGATGAAGCCTCCCAGGGTGAAGGTGATGTTGAGGAAGAGGGTACAATAATCTCTTCTGGGACAGAAAGGCAGATGGAGCCATTAACATGCAGGCTTCCTGCTTGTCATCCATGATGTTCTGGCCAGGAGCGCTATCATGAATAAATACTCAGGAGAGAGGAAATCTCCATTTCAAATATGGGGATGAAACAGGAGATCAGAGCTCCCTGGAAGTTATGCATGCGGTCCATGCTTGTGGAAACTGCAGTTAATTTAGAGTAGTTCAGTATTTAGACTCAACTGTGTAATTCATCCTGATGCTTCCCATTCATCAAAGCTTGTATTTGTTTGTATTACCATGAGAAAAATAAAAAAAAATAAATGTAGGAAAAAGAAGATTTCCCCTCCTTTCATTACAGGCGATTTATAGCTGAGTTACAACCCTTGGGGCCCTTCAAGCAAAGGAACATCTTGCTTCAATTAGGTATAAATAATGAACAATAATTAGAAAGATTTCTTCATCAAATTTGTTATTTTATGTTCCCTTTCATCTGTAATGTGTGGAAATGAATCCTGAGCTCTATTACGTGGCCAAATAGCAAGGAACAAGGGGCTGCTATTGAGAGCAACACCACAGCAGAAGAGAGCAGCCATACACTTGTGGGCCTTGTGTGCTTGATGTGCCTGCTGCTCCAGCCCTGGACCCAAGGCCGTGGAGTGGGGATGGAGGGGCTTTAGCTCCAGGCCTCCATATTCTTTTATCTGATGGGGACACATGTGTATGTCAGCTCAGAACCATGACCTCCAGCTCTTGCGCACTGACCCCATCAGGTAATATTCTTTGGCCTGAGAATGAATCCTAACTTAATCTTCAGTCGGAATCCACTGCTCCAGGCTCTGCTTCCAGCCCTCATCTTAAGATCTGGAAAGTGAAGGTATAAGGAAATTTGTGAACTTGTCCAGGCTCATTCTATTAGTGACAGTGGGGACTAAAAACCAGAAAGCAGCTGGATTCCAAAGCCACTACTTCTCCTTACTAAGGAATGCTGCTCTTTGAAATACCAATGAGATGGCGCAGCTATGATAGCCTTCAAGCTATGGAGAGACAGCATATAAAAACTTGGGCCGAGGATGGCTTTGAAGATAGATTTGCAAAAAAACATGCAGGTACGTGAGTGAGATTAAAAGGATTCCAGGCAAAGGGAGATGCATAGCCTCGTAGCTTAGATAAGAATGGGCAGTACTTTTTACTTTCAGGTTGGCAATGGTGCTGACCATGGATAGGGAAAAGTACTGGAGATGGAGAGAAGGCAGAAGTTGTAGAGATGAACCTGGCAAGATTGGTTGGTGTACTGGTCAGATTTTTGTCAACATGACACCAAGTTAGGAAGATTTGGGAAGACAGGCATTCAACTAAGACAATGCCCCCATCAGATTGCTTGAAGGTAAGGCACTAGGAAATTTTCTTGATTAATGATTGATATGGAAGGGTTCAGTTCACTGGAGCTGGTTCCACTCAGGGCAGGTGGTCCTGCGTTGTATAAAAATATAAGCTTGGCAATCCATGGGGAGCAAGCTAGTAAGTAATATTCTCCCATGGTTTCTGGTTAAGTTTCTGCCTCCAGGTTCTTTTCCTGATTCCTCTTCATGATAGACTTAAAACTATACGATGAAGTGAACTCCTTCTTATCCAACTCCTTTTTTGCTCATGTTGCTTATAATATCATTATAAAATCAAAACAAGAGGTACTGATAATGGTGTGGGTTGATAGAGGAGATACTGAGACTTTCAGAAGAGAAACAAAGAAAGAGCAACCTTATTAGACCCTGGGCAGAAAGTCTAGGTTCCCATCAAGGATTTTTAATTTTGAAAATTGGCCTGGTATATGGCAATATATCTCATATGTCATGATAGGCACTGCTTTTCAAGTAGCAAATAAGAGCACAGTACTAATTCATCTCTCCTGCCCTCACTACAGAGGGTTCCTGACTTAACTGTGGCTCAACTGAAGAGCCTTTGATGGTGTAATGGTGCGAAAATAATAAGCACTAGATACTGTATTTTGAATGTTGAGTTTGGATCTCTTCCCAGGCTAGTGATATGTGGAAAGATTCTCTCTTGTGGGTCTAGGTGGCGACAGTGACTGGATCTCCAAGTGGGCCATTATAAAACAGGCGTGATATTCCATGAATGTTAACATGAGTGATATAGGCGTAGTACAGTAAGGAAGGTGTAGAAAGGGTGTTTTCAACCTAATGGCATTTTCAGTTCGAGATGGGTTTATTGCCATGCAAAGCAGAAAGTCAGGCAGTGTATGTATTTACCTTTCCAGAAAGAAGCCTTCTTCTCTGACCCCAGCTTGGGTGTCTGTTATCAGGCTGCTGAGGGGTTTCCTAAGATACTCTGGCCTTCTAACATCTGCCTTGATGGAGCTGCATGCTTCTTCTCTCTGTAAAAGTGAATCCAGGCCATCTCAAGTATTGTTCCTTACTCTTCTAAGAATCTTTCAATGTTAAAAAAAAACCCAGGAGATCCATGTAAAAACACAATTTTCATTAATTTTTCAATAATTAACTTGGTTGGTAGGTACTCTGTGTCATTAATTGGCTAGAATGCCAGCACATCTGAAAGTTTTGGAGTGGATGTCTCTTAATTGATTCAGAGTCATAGTGATTATCTGTGCCACACTAACCCCAAGGGTTGGGCTAGTTATCATCTTCATCATCCGTCTTGTCTGCTCAACGTTGGAATGCTCAGGGCAGAAGCTGTCGGTAATTGTTGTTTTTTGTTGCCCTGACTCTGTTATATTGCGATTTCCTGCCTTGATCCATATTTTTACAGCTCGATTCCAAGCTCACTAATGGCAGAAATCATTTCTTACTCATTGTTTTATGCTTTGAGCTCAACACAGAACCTGTTTTTACATGTTCATATTGAGTAAACCTATCTGTGACATATGGAGATCTGGCTCCAGGCTGAGGGATTGACACATTTGTACGTTGGCTTAGAGGAATGTGGATAATGGGTTAGTACAGGGCCTGGAATTCAGAGGGAGCTTGCAGCCCATTTTATCCTTATACTGTGTAGTGTGCAGCACTCGCTAACATTTTATTCACTGCCTTTCAGGACATTTCAGGACCTGTCCAAGCAACTGGAGATGTCTTATGGCACTGTCCGGGACTCTGCTGTCTATGAGTACTTCAGAGCCAAGGGGACCAATCCCCTGGAGCAGGATAGCACTTTTGCTGAGCTCTGGCGGACCATAAGCAAGAATGGAGGGGCTGACAACTGTGTGTCCAATCCTTCAGAAGGTATCAGGAAGGTAGGCAAGACATAGTATGTGGGTACAGGTGTTGGGATAGGGGCCATGGGTTGGATTATCCTTTAGACTGCAGATATCTTTGCAGATATCTACTCTCATACTCTGCAAGTTGATACCCACTTTTATCTGTAGAAGCTGAGGGGCTACACAGTAAATATCTTGTAAGTTTCCTTGGGGAAGTTGATCGGGGGAGATCAGACAGGTTAAAAGAGAGCCTTGAGACTTTCTCCATATATACTACTGGTCTTGTGGTACAGAAGCCCTCCCCTTATAGGTGAGATTACTTGATGAAAACATAGCACCCAGGAAACAAGAAAAATGTCTTTGGGTCAGGTGTACTTATGGTGAGTTGATTAGGATACTAGCATAACAAAGACCACATGTGAGCCAAAGATTATCGAGACTATCTTTGGGCTATGCATCTTTGGCTTATGTTATGGAGAAGAGATGTGTTTTGCAGACGGTGGGAAGAACAGTGGTTCTGGGATGAAGCCTGTACTGGAGAGGGAAGAAGCCATAGCTGGAGGAGGGTCCAAGAAAGCCCAGCATTCTCTTCTTGTATGCCTTTCTGTTGTGATAAACACCATGACTTAAAGTGACTTGGAAAGGAGTGGTTATTTTTCATATCAGCATACTAATTTACTGTCCAACTTTGAGGCAGAGTTCAGAAGGCAAAAATTAAAGTGGAAACCATGGAGAAATGCCTGTTGCTGTCTTACTGTTCATGGATCATGCTCAGCCAGCTTTTAAAATTTAACTCAGGCCCACCTTCCCAGGAGTAGCACCATTCACAGGGCTCTGGAACCTTCTATTTAAATTACCAGGCAAGGAAGTTGTCCTCAAGTCATGCCACAGGCCAACTGTTGAAGGCAATTTCTCAATTGAAGTTCTTTCTTCTCAGGTAACACTAGAATGGGTCAAGACTACAGTAAAATCTAAATGGGGCACTTACTGGCCCGAGTAGCTTGTCAAACATTGCTCCTTTATTTAGCCTGGTTTCCTACAATAATGTGCACTGAGCATTGCTAGATCATCAAACAGATGGATTTCAGGGGCACAGAGTCTGGCTTATTGTTATACTCTGACTCCTTGTCTCTAAGGACTGGCATTCATTGCACATGCTGTTCTGTGGCTCTAAAAGCTTGATCGGGAGAAAGGGAGTGAGATTAAGGCAGGTGTCTTGTGTCTGCTACTATTGCTGCTCACATCCTTCTGTCCAAATATCCTATGGCAACTATTATCCCTAAAATCACTTATGAGAGGGTTATAGAAGCTGTGAGTGGTCCCAGAGAAACAAGGTAGAATCCCATCCTCACCAAACACACACAGAAATGTGAAACATATACTCCCTTAATCCTCTCCTTGGTCTTTCAATAACTGTCAGGCCTTTCTACACAGTACCATAGATATGAGCTTGACTTGGGGAAATTTCTGGGGCCACCAAATAATACTGCCAGCTCTTCATTAGGAGAGCCCTCCCCAAACCTTCTAGCTCCATCCTAGGAGAAGCCCAGGGCATCCAAGAGAAGAGGCCTCAGCTCTGTGTAGGAAGCTTGGTGTGTCCTGGCAGAGCACAATCTTCATTCTATGGCCTCAGTGTGTGGTGGACCATAACTGGGAATGCATTCTTACACAACTATTTGCAAGGAAATGTTGACCACATTGCTTTTCCTTTGTCCTCTAGCAAGGCTGAAAAGCAGAATCTGCCAGCTACACGTGGGTCTGAATCTCAGATCTAAGACTCACCAATGATATGCGTGGAGCATCTTTCCTAAGCTCTTATTTTCCCTGTCTGGAACCTCTCAGAGTCCAGAGAAACCTCAGTGACTTCCTGTTTCTGGGTCTCTTCAGAAATTTTAGACTCTATAATATATTTGGTAAATTTGTAAGTCTTTACATTTAACCAGAATAATAAATTGTCACACAACTCTGCCATTCTCATAAATACAACATTAGGGCTTCTTGAGTTTTTGTGTACTAAATTAGATGGCCCAGCCCTAAGCTTCTGGACTTCCTTATATCCCTGGCAGCCAGTCTTGTGGAGGCAGCCGCCTTCATTTGCAGATAATGAACAAAATGTTGACCGCCTTTTTCTGAGCGTGAGGTCTGGGTGAGGGCCTTGGTGTTCCTTTTTGTGGCCTTCTCTGTGTCTCAGAGAGGAGAGAGAGAGAGAGAGAGAGAGACAGAGACAGAGACAGAGACAGAGAGAAGGAGAGGGAGAGAGAGACAGAGAGAGAGAAGGGAGAGGGAAAGGGAGAGACAGAGACAGAGAGTTTACCATCTATGGAGTATCTACAATAGCACCACACACAGCATCTCTTAGAAAATAAAAGATAGTTACATATAAGGAGACAGTTTAAGGAGGGAATGGTTACAACTCATGTAGTCATATATGATAAGCCCCAAGAGTATATGATAGGCTTCTGCAAATCAAAAAGGAGAAAGCTCAATCAGCTTAGTGAAGAACAGGCAATTGTCTTACACAGGCCTTTCACAGACAGGCAACACATATGGCCAGTGATCACACAAAGAGATATTTAAAGTCATTAGTGTTTTATGAAATGCAAATTGAGAACATAAAGATATATCATTTTACACCAATTGGCCTGGCACAAGACGAGAGGTGGTAGAGAGGATACACAGTAACAGGTGCTTAATTGCTGGTGGGATTGTACTCAATACAACCCCTTTGGAAAAGGTTTTGCCATTCTGTTAGAGAATGACTCATCATGTACTCTATGGCTTAGCCCTCCCACTCTTGTGTATCCACCCAAAATAAATGTCTACGTGAACTCCTGTAGACAGGGAAGGCCATGGTAACATTGCATATAGAGCCCAACTCCTGGACACAACCCAAACAGCCTCTAACATGGAGAAGAAACTCTTCAGTAAAATGGATGAGCTACAGCTGCTTTGAATGGTATAGATGGATGTTGGCAGAATAATATTGTACAAAAATGCATTATACACGATTTCATATGGGTCAGCTAATAGAAAATAACTTGTACCATCATCCCCTTTAAAAAATGTATAAAGCTCTCTCAGATACACATCCAATGTAATGATAAAATACAAGAGTCTCCATGGTAATTGTCATATGGGCGGCATGAGCAGCAGGAAGGAGAGAAGCTGTTACTTATTGATGGAGTAAGTCACTCTTAGCTTTGGATAAACAGTGGCTTTATTGTTTTCATTTTCATATCACAATAACAAGTAGTAAATGACTCAATTGCAAAAACTTTAACATGAACAGACATCCTAAATCAAGGTCTCTGACTAATATAATTCTCTGTACCCATCTATTTTGCAAATAAATGAATCTACAACAAATAAGGCAGAGTCTGACACTGGATATATAACAGCCCTTTCCTGCTCAATGTGTAGGCCTGCTTTGGTATAGTCAAAGCCAATACAAGTTACTAAAAGCCTCTGGGAGGTGGACACTCTAGAGATGGGTCATTGGGGAGATGCTTCTACCTGATCTTAGTCAATCCTAGTCCATTGTATGCTGTCTTGCAGATGGGTAAAGCAGTATACAATAAAAGGAAAACATGAAGAATGAAAATAAAGAATCCTTATCAGAGGCCATTGCTTCATGATGCAGAGTCTCACCCTCTTGGGTCTCTATTACATTTATGACATCATGTTATAAACCCCAAGCTTACTTTAGGGTCACAACAACCCCTCTTACATTTGAATCTCCAAGAGGGAAATGGTCTGCTAGCACAACTTAGACGTTCAGGCTTTTGTAACTAGTATTATAAAAGTGAGTTTATAGTAATGCTGGAAAATGAAGAATGCTGTTTTTTTCTTTTTTATTGGAAAATGATCTCAGATGCTCTATGATAGCCTTCCTCTTCATTTGTCCATATACAAGGTCTGAATGGACAAGCTTTCTCTCTGCCCTGTGACGCTTTCCCTCGCTGCACAGAGATTATACATTTGGTAGCCTTGTGGGGGGTCAATACAGCTGAGTAGACTTTATGTGGTTGTTCCCTAATTGAAGACCATGCCCTAAATCTAAATACTGTAAGGGAACGTCGACAAATAGGAAGATGTGGGTTGCAGCCTAACATCTGAATAGGATGCTCTCCAAACACCACTCAGAGCCTGATTGCTACTGAGCCCTGCAGAGGCTAAGAGATGCCCACCAAGGGACTTCTTCTGCAGCCTCCTTTAGCCACCGAAGGGCAATCACATTTCTAATTTCCAGTTGCTCTTTGGTGATTCCACCGCCGTTTCCAGACAGTGTGCAATCGTAGAGCAATGTCTAATTGCAACTGAAGTCAAGGAGCTTAGTGTCTGGGCCACCTCGGAGAAGTGCTATTATTTTTTATTGGGAAGTGCTGCAGCTTTTAATGACCTAAAGCCAACTTAGGTGGGATATTGCCTAGCAAGAAGCAATCCTTCTTTATAGAGGCAGAACTAAAATGTTGTGTCATGATTACCCCAAAGCTGATGCTACAGCTTCATGCCCAGTACTGCATAGGCAAAGAATCTGCCAGGCATCTGGTATGTCTCAATAAATACTGCATTTTTCCTGAATGAGTCACTGCTGTCTATAGGAGAAGAGGCAGATGAATTAAGCCTGCAGTTTCTGCTCTCTGTTAGCAGGTTGCTAACCTTAGGTTCTCAGATGGAAAAAGCAGGAAAACATGCCCAAGTTCAATTTTAGGCCTACATATTGATAGCCCTCACTCAGGAGGGAATCCTTCTGGCCCTGAAAGATGTGTGGCAGGTGGAGGTGGGAGGGACTGCCTTCACTCTTCTTAAGCACATAAACTTCTCAGATCAAAGGAAGACTAATCAACATTGCTCATACCTGTGGAGGAGTTTGTTAACATTCTCCTTTAGGTTGTATTTTGAAATTAGCTAACTAGTTGGTTTCCTTAAGGGTTTTTCATGCAGCCTTAGTTTTGGTTAATCCCTCTCCCTACCCCTCTCCCCTGTGACATCTGTGCTCAGCCCTGTGACCTTCATTACTCTTCCCTCTTCTTCTCATGTCTTGTCTACTATCTTTTGACTCATCATCATCATCATCATCATCATCATCATACTTTTTATTTGGGATGTATGATAGCAGCTCTCTCTTTGGCTTCTTGGATATTCTTCCTTTGAGTTATACCCGCCTTTCACTTCCTCATTTCCCCCATAGTTGCCCACTCCTCCATGCACAAAAGCCTTTCTGCATTTAGTATTCAACTGCACTCTCTTTATTCATAAGCCCAGCACCAGCACCAAGGTGAAGGGAACAGCCCAGAAGAGGTGGTGAGAAGAATGTAAGGACTGCAGGATAGAGAGATGTGGTGTGAAATGCTTCTTCTAGGGTTAAGCAGGCCATTGGAGCCATGGTCTCTCAACAGATCTGTTCACAGCCTAGCAACCTAGCAAAAACTCCTGTGTAGGTGGATAGGTCATCTCCAGACCAAACCCACACTGAGAAACTATTGGCAGTGAGTGGTTGCTAGGGGAAGGAGGATCACCCTTCACAGAGGGTGTGGTCACTAGTAGGGTTTTCATACTTCAGTGAATGCCCCACCTGTGCACTTATAGGCAGCTCTGCTTGGACCCAGTAGGTTGTTAGAAAAGGATATATGAAATGGGAAGAAACATTATAGAGAAAGTGGGGGAGCCAGAATATGGAAAAGGGAGCAGATTATGATCATATTTCATTGAATACCAATAGGAAATTCTCAAAATTAAAGAAAAATTAACATAAAGACTCATCGAAGACAGGCAAATTTCTGCCATATTGTTATAATCCAAATATATTTTTGTAAATACAATTTACTAAACAATCACCCATTCATATGTTTTCTCTCTATCTTTTTTTCCTGATAATCCAGCAGAGTTGATAGAGACCATATGGCTTTTAAAGCATGAAATAATAGTTATCTATTGGTTTATTAAAGAAATGCATGATAATTGGCTTATAGCAGAGCGGTACATAATTCATCTTCTCATAGGCACTGCTAGTTATCCACCATCTAGATTTCTACACTATCTAGAAGTTCACCTGGACCTCTTAAGTGCTTCAATCTATCTATATACTGTTTTATAGCTCATAAGTTTCTCAAGTAGTTCATTAGCCAGTGTTCTACCACCTAGGAGCTCATAGATACATTCAGTAATTCATTCTCTATTCATTATCCAGCATCTCATGCTTTAAACCTTGTATTAGGGCTTCTATTGCTGCAATGAAACACCATGACCAAAATTAGCTTGGAGAGCCAAGGCTTTATTTGGCTTACACGTCCATGATTCTGAAGGAAGCCAGGATAGAAACTCAAATAGGGAAGAAGCCTGGAGGCTGGAGCTGATGCAGAAGCCATGTAGGGGCACCACATACTGGCTTATCATGGCTTGCTCAACCTAATTTCTTATAGAACCCAGGGCTACCAGTCCAGCAATGGTACCATATACAATGGACTAGGTCCTCTCCCATCAATCACTAATTAAAAATATGCCCTATGGGCTTGGCTATAGCCCCATATTTGGGAAGCATGTTTTAAATTGAAGTTCCTTCCTCCTAGATAACGTTTTGTGTCAACAAGATACAAAAGCGTCCAATAGGTCTCTGTACCACCTAATAACCCATAGGCCACTTGCATAGTTCAGGATTTCACTCTGCAACTTAACAGCCACATCCCCAGCTCCTCATCTCTCTCTGCACCATTTCCTGTCTTTCAGGCACTACTAGTAGTTCATCTGTCTTTGCCCCAACTGGTATCATGCGGTCTCTCTCTTTATTGTTCTTTCTGGTCTATCTCATGTGGCCTAGGAACATCTCCAACACTGAACTAGAACCCAAATTTTGTGCTCACCTGGTATAATCTAACCTTAAAATCCATGGCACACTCTCTGAGAACCAGTTATTTCAAATGAATTACATATACTTTTGCCACATTTTAAACAGATAAATTGTCTCCTAAGAAAGGATGACTGCCCATTGTTACGCAGGCAATAGTGGAATAGTGAGTACGCCAGTGTTACCAGTTCCTACAGGCGGGCCCTCCCATTTCAATCCCCCAGTGTGTTTGCCCTTTACATAGGCACATGATTTTCTTTCCTTCCTACTTGCACACTAACATAGCAAGCTCTATGCCCAGCTTTCATTTTGAAACTTTACCCATTCTTTCCACAGCAAAGATTATTTAGATGTGTTATTTTATTTTTGACTCTTAAACTATTAAAATTATCAATTGGAAAATTCCGAGATAACAGAATTGAGCTTGCAAGTGGTTCAAATTTATATGATAATAACTATGTCACATGAAGGCAGGCTCTAGTGTTGCTGGTGGAGTTCAATATTTTTTTCTTGAGTTCAATCAACTCCACCAAGTAACGTTCAACGTGGCCCACTGTCTGTAACAGGGCCGCGCTCATCTGGACTGCCAAATGATTAAGGCCTTTCCATAAATCAGACCTAATATTTAATAACATTGTCAAACAGAATATAGTGTTAATAGTTTAAATGTCAATCTTTACAGCTCATTGAGCCCTTTGAATAAATAGATGAATAGCTTGTCTCGGACCTTGTGGCTGGAGACAGCAAGTTTTTCAGAGGGAAGGAGCCTTTGAAGCTACCATCTTCAAATAAAGTATTTTTCCCCATTTGTACCTATCACCGAGGTCACAAACTAAGAAAATTAGTTCAAGGAGAATATAACTCATACATCTTATTTGTTCTTGCGCCTACCTAATGCTTGTCTGCGCACCACCCTCTTCCTTTTTGCTCTATGACAAGGGTTGCTCTCACTGTGTGTCAGGCAGTAATTCTGTGGGGTATAGAAGACATGATGTCTGGAAGGACTGCAGTCTTCCACTGAATATTCCACTGAAAGTTATAGAACTCCATAGCGCTGACATTGGGCAGGAGCTAGGTGATGGAGGTCGCCATGTGTGTGGCCGCATCTTGGTTCTGTGGCATAATGGGAGTTCCTACTGAGGAAAGAGAAAAGTTGCCACAGAGGCCCCTTCCTTGTGCACTGGGGATGTTTGATTCAAAGACCAAGATAGTTTTGCATAAATAATAGGAAAGGTAGTTTGACCCCCTCAGAAAATGGGTGGCAAGATTCAGGCATCTCTCTGCAGTGGAAAACAATAACACAACAGCTACATGGTTTAGGACCTAAATTATGTCTTTTATTTGCATCTAAGTTAGTATGGAATGGGAGTCTTTGAATGCCTCCTTCCTAAGCCACTCACAATGGATAATCAGTTTGTCATTTCTATATCTTTTGTATTGGCTTTAAAGCACTTTCTTCATTTTTCAGGTTGAATAGTATCTTCTCTTTACTCATTCATTTATTCATTTATTCCCTTATTCATTCATTAAAGAAGTGCAGTTTGAATTGATTTTGCCTAGGAGTTCTACATGTGAGTATAAATTGCATGTAATTTAATCTGTGGCTTTGAGTAATCGAATTCACCTTGGGGAATCTTTGGTGAGACTTTAGGAATGTCTTCCCAGCTGGAAATTATTCTTAAAATGGAATACGTTGCAAAAAGCCCAAAATGAAAAGAAGTAAAAGTTGCAGTACTGATAGCCACTGTGTTATGGGTCAATCTCATAGAACCTTTGTTGGCCATATTAGGTAAACATGGCTATTTATATTCTGAATCCATTTATATGAACCACAAGAAAGGTAAATGAAGTCCTGCTATGTATTCTGTATTTAAAGCATGATCAGAGAATGTTGGATGGTAATGTAGATGTGTATTTTGCAATTTACCAATACATAAAATTGAAAGAAACCCTGAGGATTGTAGCCCAAGGTATTTAGTAGATATTAGCACCTTGTCTTAGCATCTGGCACATGCTAAGAAGAGAAAATTAAAGACAAACACCCCCAGACTTTCATAAGAAACAACTGGCATATATAGAATAAGATATGCACATAACTTGTTCATCTCATGAACATAGGCAAAACTATCCACTTCATCACCTTCAAACATTCCCTAGCCACATTTGCACTCGGAATACACAGGAGAATTTTATTCGCCTTTCTTGTGGTTCACATATATATGGATTGGGAATGTAAATATCCATGCTCACCTTATGCCACTCAAACAAAGTTTCTACAAGACTGACCTGTGACATTGTGGCTATCAGTATTATGCTTTTCTCCTCCTCCTCCTCCTCCTCCTCCTCCTCCTCCTCCTCCTCCTCCTCCTCCTCCTCCTCTTTCTCCTCCTCCTCCTCCTCCTTCTTCTTCTTCTTCTTATTGGCTTTTTGAATAGTATTACATTTTAAAAATAATTCTTGGCTTGTTTATGTACTCTGACTAGATATAGCATATTGCTATCCTTAACAATTGAAGACTATTATGAATAGGACAATATGAATATTTACCCAAGTCTTATGTGGAGTTGGATTTTCTTTTTTCTTGACTAGATACCAAGTGGTGGACCTGCAGGGCCATGGAATAGGTATGTGTCTACTGTCATACAGAAGGACCTGTCTGGTCTTGTGCTGTTCCATACACCTACCAGCACCACACAATTTGCTTAAGTTCAGATTCCTACACATCCCAACCAACATTAGCATTGCCAGTTTTGAAATTATAGCCATTTTAACTCTTTCACAAACTTATAGTAAATTCAGTGTGTGTGAAGAACTACCTCATTAATTGTTTTAAGTTGGTAACTCCTGATGTTAAGTAGTTTTTCATGTGCTCACTGGCTAGTCATACATCTTCTTCAGAAGGGGGAGCTCAAATCTTTTGTGAACTTTTATTGGGCTTTTCATCTTTTCATTGCTGATTTATGTGAGATTTTAATGTATTCTGGATATACGTCCTCAATTAACAGTAAGTGCTACAAATATAATTCTCAGAGGGGGACTAGCCCATTCGTTTTCTTAATGGTGTCTTTTGAGAAGAGGAAATTTTTAATTTTGATAAAACACTATATATCTTATTTTTTTGCTTTCTTATGGTTGATACTTGTGTCTTGACTAAAAACTATTGACTAATCTAATATTCAGTTTTTCTTCTAGAAGATTTAATACTGAGTATTATGTTTTATTGAAGTTTATGTTTTATTTGAAATGAGGTAATTATCTACATTTACTTATTATCTATAATATGTTCACCTAAATGTGCATCATTCACTAAAATTATATTGCTAGCTTAATACATAAATGAGGGCCTTGATTGATACTCAGAGGCAATGCACACGTTGGTTTGTTTCTTGATTCTCTGTGTCCTCTTGTTGATCACTCTGTTCTAATACCTGTACAAAAAATGAACACTATAGTTTTAAAGGAATTCTAAAATTTAGGACCATGAACCTCTCTATTTTTTCAATCTTTTAATTTCTCATATAAAATTGTTTGTAAGGTTCTGAAGTCTTCATTTTCATTTAAATGTTAGAATTGTCAATTTCATCAAGAAATTTGCTGAGATTTTGATGGACACAGCATGTAGGGAGCAATTGGGTGAAAATTATCTTCTTATAATACTGAGTCTTGAATATGATCTGCTCCAAAAACCAAAAATCAACCAAATTTTACTTCATTATTTTTCTCTGTTGTTCCTATTTTGATTTCATCTTTTCTGAAAATCTTTTCTTTTGTTTATTTTAGTTATGGTTTTTACTATAGATCATTGATTTTATACCTGTTTTCCTTCTCAATATAAGCATTAACTCTATTCTTTTACCTAGGAGCATCATTTTAACTACATCTTTATAAACTTTATATACTCCTTTTTAATTCTCATTGAGTTCAAAATAGGAAGTATCAATCAGCAACAATGCCATACTGAGCATTTAAAAAGAGCTAGAAGAAAGAATCTAGAAAATTCTGTCATGAATATTTGAGGTGATAAGCATATTTAGCTTGACTTAAATATTATGTAGTATGTACAGGCATGATAGGCCATTTCCTATGCGTGCTGATTTTTTTTATTGTCAGTTAAAGTCTAAAAATGAAAATAAAACATTAATCATTTTTTGAAAGAAAATGTGATTTTACACTACATTTTATATCCTAGTGTCCCTATTGAATTCTGGTAGACAGAAATCATTGGTTGCAGTTTAGTTTTGTGAAGACCATGGGCACCAAGCATGGATTTTGTTAGTGAGTGAGTGAGGTTGGAGACTTCCTATGAGAGTTTTCTCATGCACACACATTTTACAGTTCACATGGCTCTGTGCTTTTATATTTTGTAGAGAAAAGCATGGGAGTGCACGAGAAGACTGTTAAGCAGGAAATTAAACATACGGGAAGATAATGGAGCTCAGAGAGGCAGAAAAGGAAGCTGAACTTGGTGTGAACAATGAACATTCGTGTTTCCACTAAGTGTACAGTTTCCTTGTAGGAAAATGGAGGTGATGGTGTTGTCCCTGTCGTCATCTAAATCCCTCTTAGAGATCTCGGACTTCACTCTGCTGAGTTCTAGAGGCCTTGGCAACTAAAGGTTCCTGAGACCTCTTTTCTCACCTTTGACCTTGGAGGCGGTGCACCCACCCACATGCACAGAGCCATCCCCAGGCTATGGCACTGGCAAAAGAAGTGATTTTGATAGGGAACGTATATAGCCTATATGCCTATGTTGCACATATAATATTTAACAATGAAGAAAAAGCTAGGGCCAGTGAGATACAAGTCATGTGACATACAAGCCTGATGAACCAAGGTAGACCTTTGCAGACTGGGAGAAGGAGGGACAGCTTCTGCACATATACCTGATACATGTGCACCTGCATTTACACATATGTAACACACACAAATAATAAAATATATTTTTGTAAAGTTAACTTAAGCCAGAAAATAAAGTAAGCAGAATAAGCCTAATTAAATCCTCTTTATTTACAGTAATCTAAATATGAATCTAGGATTTGTTTTATGTTTAATCTTTTGTAAATTTGTACCAAATGTTTATACATTTATTATATTCTAAAATGTGTCTTATCTTTACTGTTGCAAAGTTCGGTCATTTATTGCCTAACTAACAATTTGCTAATGAGATTTAAGGCAATTTGCCTAAACCTACCCTTGGTTGCCATTTTGGATAAATTCTACTTTTTTATACATGTAAATGTTATTATAATGAACATTTTCATGCCTAATGATTTTTCCAGTTACTGCATTTATTTCTGTAGGTTGAATTTCCAAAGGTAAAATCATAGTATAGAAAAGAGTATGAATGTTTAAAAACTCTCAGCAAAATAATGCTGAGTGTTTCCAAAAGCGGAGGTTGAACAAATCAGATAAAATCTTATTTAAGGGGATTTTTAAAACTTTGAAACTGGGAAAGGACCCTCACATTTGTCATGTCAGCACTCCAAAGGTTGAAGCAACAGAATTTGTGAGTCCTAGGCCAGTGTGGGCTGTAAACTGTGACCCTGTCTCAAAAAACCCAAGAGCATCCTTCTAAGAAATTCAGATTTCCTTATCTCCTCCCCAATTAAATCCTCATGATTTATTTTTAGGGCAAATAATCTTTCACTTTTACTACATTTTATTTCTGTGTGTGTACGTGTGTGTGTGTGTGTGTGTGTGTGTGTGTGTGTGTGTACATGCCACAGAGCTCATGTAAAGGTCAGAGGAAAACTTGCAGGTGCCTATTAGGTATCCTTCAACCATGTTTGTCCTAGGGAATGAAACAGTCCATCAACTGTGACAAGTACCTTTATCCACTGAGTCATCTCACTGGCTAAGAGTCATTTTAAGAAACTGGAATTTTGTCTGTGTGATTATTCATATGTATGCATGTATTCCTGTGGTTTTCCTTATTTTATTCATCATTCTTCACAGTACATTGCTGCTAGGACCATGTTCTCTTACATACTTTTATCCCCTGGGATTAAACAAGGCACTGCCATCATAAACAGTGATTATAAGTTGGGGAGAGTGGAAGCAATTTGGTGGATCTTGATTAGAGGTCTACAGTTGTTCAGTAATCAAAAATGATACACGAGGTACACACCCAGGCCTGTCTCAGGTAGGCCTCCTATTGCTGTGACAGAGCATCATAACCAAAAGCAACTTGGGGACAAAAGGCTTTATTTCATCTTCCGCCTCCAGGCAGTGGTCCATCACTGAAGGCGGTCAGAGCAGGAACTCCAGCAAAGCAGAAACTTGGGGGCAGGAACTGGTGCAGAAGCCAAGGAAGAAAGCTGTTCACTTAGCTTTCTCCTCATGACCTTCTCAGCTTCCTTTCACAGCCAAGGAGTGGCATTGTCTACAAAGGACTGGGCCCTCCCACACAATCATCCATCAAGAAAATGCTCTAAGGCTTTGCCTACAGGCCAATCCAATGGAGTTCATTCATGTGAACTCTCGTCATAAGAGTCCAGGTGGATCCCTCCCTTCAAATCATAATCTTGATAATCTTGCATACTATGGTACACAGTTGTTTTGTTTTTTTTGTTTTATTGGAAGGGGGTGTTATTTTTTTTTGTCTGCCAGGCTGGCTGCTGGTTGCTTCTCAATTAATTTAATTTTTCTTTTTATTTATTTATTTATTTATTTATTTATTTATTTATTTATTTATTTATTTATTTATAAGGGAAGTAAAAGCATTTTATGATAAAATTAAAGATTTACATGGAAAATATTTCAGATAAAATAGAAGAGATACATAGAAAAACACGTTAAAATTGACAATTGTAGTGGCTATTCCTGGTTGTCAACTTGATTATATCTGGAATGAACTACAATCTAGAATTGGAAGGCTCACCTATGATCCTAATCTGGAGGCTCGGAGATATAAGTTTCTGACCTGGATCTTGGCATGGAGATCTTGAAGCACAGTGGCTATGAATTTCAGAAGATTAAGACAAGGAGATCTCTGAGTTCAAGATCATCTGGAATTAAAGGCAAGGAGGCACATTCCTTTAATCTGGGCCACACCCTCTGCTGGAGACCTACAGCCTTTAATCTGGGCTACACCCCTCTGCTGGAGATATAAAGGACATTGGAAGAAGGAAGATTTACTCACTCTTCCTTGCCTGCTTGCCTTGTGGGACTGAGCAACTGCTAGATCCTTGGACTTCCATCCACAGCTGCTGCTGCCCATTTTTGGGGAGTTGGACTATAGACTGTAAGTCATCGACAAATTCCGTAACTATATAGAGACTGCCCATACATTCTGTGACTCTAGACAACCCAAACTAATACAACAATTTTCATGGAAAATTAAAGAGTAAGGTGTAGACATGTAAAACATTGCTAAATTAATTGAAATATGAAATAGAGACATTTTATGATAGAATTGAAGATTTACATGGAAAATATTTTTGATAAAATTGTAGAAAAACATGTTAGAATTGAAGATTATCATGGAAAAATTTATATAGATATAATAATGGTAGGCATAAAAGTATTGCTAATTACCAACAAATTGCGAAAAGATCTTCACCAATCCTACATCAGATAGAGGGCTAATATCCAATATATATATAAAGAACTCAAGAAGTTAGACTCCAGAAAACCAAACAACCCTATTAAAAAATGGGGTACAGAGTTAAACAAAGAATTCTCACCTGAAGAACTTCGGATGGCGGAGAAGCATCTTAAAAAATGCTCAACTTCATTAGTCATTAGGGAAATGCAAATCAAAACAACCCTAAGATTTCATCTTACACCAGTCATAATGGCTAAGATTAAAAATTCAGGAGACAGCAGGTGTTGGAGAGGGTGTGGAGAAAGAGGAACACTCCTCCACTGCTGGTGGGGTTGCAAATTGGTACAACCACTCTGAAAATCAGTCTGGCGGTTCCTCCGAAAACTGGGCACCTCACTTCCAGAAGATCCTGCTATACCACTCCTGGGCATATACCCAGAAGACTCCCCACCATGTAATAAGGATACATGTTCTACTATGTTCATAGCAGCCCTATTTATAATTGCCAGATGCTGGAAAGAACCCAGGTATCCCTCAACAGAAGAGTGGATGCAAAAAATGTGGTATATCTACACAATGGAGTACTATTCAGCCATTAGAAACAATGAATTCATGAAATTCTTAGGCAAATGGATGGAGCTAGAGAATATCATACTAAGTGAGGTAACCCAGACTCAAAAGGTGAATCATGGTATGCACTCACTATTAAGTGGATATTAACCTAGAAAACTGGAATACCCAAAACATAATCCACACATCAAATGAGGTACAAGAAGAAAGGAGGAGTGGCCCCTGGTTCTGGAAAGACTCAGTGAAACAGTACTCAGCAAAACCAGAACGGGGAAGTGGGAAGGGGTGGGTGGGAGGACAGGGGAAGAGAAGGGGGCTTACGGGACTTTCGGGGAGTGGGGGGGCTAGAAAAGGGGAAGTCATTTGAAATGTAAATAAATTATATCAAATAATAAAAAAAGTATTGCTAATTGATGGAAAGTGGAATTATAAACATTTTGTGATAAATTTGAAGATTTACATGGAAAATATTTCTGATAAAATTGAAGAAATATATAGAAAAACATGTTAAAATTAAAGATTATTATGGAAATCATACAGATAAAATGATAGGCATAAAGATAATTCTAAGTTGATTAAAGGTAGAATTATAAACATTTTCAGATAAAATTGAAGATTTATATGGAAAATATTTGTGGTAAAATTCAAGAAATAAATAGACAAACACATTAAAATTGACTATTTCATGGACAATTTTACATATAATATGGTAGATATAAAAACTTTCTAAATTAATTGAAGGTAGAATTAGAAACATCTGTGATAAAAAAGATTTACATTGAAAACATTTCTGATAAAATAGAGGAAATATATAGAAAGACATTAAAATTGAAGATTATCATGAAAAATAGTGCAGATAGAATGGTAGACATAAAAAATTTCTAAATTAATTAAAAGGGGAATTACAAACATTTTCTGATAAAATTGAAGATTTACATGAGAAATATTTCATTAGTCTATGTCTTTTTATGGAGGGGTGAGTCCATTGTTGTTAAGAGATATTAAGGAATAGTTATTGTTGCTTCCTGTTATTTTTGATGTTATTTTTATGTTTATGTGGGTATCTTCTTTTGGGTTTGTTGGAAAAAGATGACTTTCTTGCTTTTTCCAGTGTCTAGTTTCTCTCCTTGTGTTGGCATTTTCTATTACCCTTTGTAGGGCTGGATTTGTGGACAGATATTGTGTAAACTTGGTTTTATCATGGAATATCTTGGTTTCTCCATCTATGAGGATTGAGAGTTTTGCTGGGTTATAGTAGCCTGGACTGGCATTTGTGTTCTCTTAGGGTCTGTATGACATCTGCCCAGGACCTTCTAGCTTTCATCATCTCTGGGGAGAAGTCTGGTGCAATTCTTCTAGGCCTGCCTTTATAAGTTACTTGCATTTTTCCCTTACTGCTTTTAATATTCTTTCTTTGTTTATTTAATTTGGTGTTTTGATTATTATGTGCCGGGATGAGTTTCTGTTCTGGTCCCATCTGTTTGGAGTTATGAAGGCTTCTTGTATGTTCATGGGCATCTCTTTCTTTAGGTTAGGGAAATTTTCTTCTATAATTTTGTTGAAGATATTTACTGGCCCTTTAAATTGGAAATCTTCACTCTCGTCTATACCTATAATCCTTAGGTTTGGCCTTCTCATTGTGTCCTGGAGTTCCTGGATGTTTTGGGTTACCAGCTTTATGAATTTTACATTTTCTTTGACTGTTGAGTCAATTTTTCTATGGTATCTTCAGCACCTGAGGTTCTTTCTTCTATCTCTTGTATTCTGCTGTTGATGCTTGCATCTATGACTCCTGAATTCTTTCCAAAGTTTTCTATCTCTAGAGATTTTATGATTTCTTTATTGTTTCTACTTCCACTTTTAGATCCTGGATGGTTTTATTCAGTTCCTTCACTTGATTGTGCTTTCCTGTAATTCTTTAAAGGATTTTTGTGTTTCTTCTTTAAGGGCTTCTGCTTATTGACCCATGATCTCCTGTATTTCTCTAAGGGATTTTTGTGTTTCCTCTTTAAGGACTTCTTTAAGGGAGTTATTTAAGTCTTTCTTGAAGCCCTCCATCAGTATCATGAGATATGATTTTAAATCCATCTCTTGCTTTTCCATTGTGTTGGGATATCCGGGACTTGCTGTGGTCAGAGAACTGGGTTCTGATGTTTCCATATGGCCTTGGTTTCTGTTGTAGGGTTCTTGTGCTTGCCTTTTGCCATCTGGTTATCTCTGCTGCTAGTTGGTATTGTTGTATCTGGCTGTAGTTTGTTCCTCCTGTGGACCTATAAACCAGTGCCCTTACTCCTCTGAGCTCAGAAGTAAAAGCACTGCTGGTAGATCACTCTCTCCTGGAGGGCAGTGCACAGAAGGCTGTAGAGTCCCCCTGCTCCCTGGTGCCATGGCGGCAGGAAGACTTTTGTCCCAGCTGCTCCACTGGTCTTATGCCCTGTGTGCTCCTAGCTGTTCCCCTCCAGAGAGAAGGTAGAGATCTCACCTGTGTGCTCAGAAGTGAAAGAACTGCTGGGAGATCACTCTCTCATGGCAGTCTATGCACAGAAGGCTGTGGAGTCTCCTGGCTCCCTGGTGCAGATGGCAGCAGGAAGACTTCTAATTTAATTTTTCAATTAAAAGTTTAAGTTGTCTACTACCCAGATAACTCTTAGTGTCAAATTAAACATTAAAAACTAGCAAGCACGAGGCCCCTTTCCCAGACAGATATTACTGTAGCACTGTCTGAAGGTTTGGTATTTTGTCTATATATTCACTAGTTGATTCATTTACTAGTGGTGAGATTAATTAATATGTAAAAGTGGACATGATGTTTTCAGTCTAACACTGAGAATCAATGTAAGGTCAAAGAAAAGGTGTAGGCTTGATCTGGGACTGTATATTATTGTTTCCTTCCTATTTAGCCAGAGGCTTGATCCTTTCCTTGGGCCCTCAGACCATGTTTGGACTAATTCTCTATGAAGATGTAGAGACCACAAGAAGTGGTATGAGTATCATAGGACTTCCTGACCAACGGAGGCAGTAACTCACCAGGGCATAAACCTGGTCCTTCTTCCAGACCCAAGTCCTCATACTGAGACTCCTCACAAAGGTGGTGACACTGTAGTCAGAACAATGCCTTGGCCTTTGCTTGCCATTCACACAAACTCTTGTTACAAGAGTCCAGGTGGTTCCCTCCCTTCAAATCATCATCTTGATAATCTTGTATGTTATGGTACACAGTTGTTTTAGAGTGTTTTTTGGGTTACTTTTTGTCTGCCAGGCTGGTTGCTGGCTGTCTCTCAAGCATTAGTGGTACCTCCTCCTCCCCCCTCTCCCCTGCCCTTCCCGCTCACTGCACTGTACACCCCAGAGCATAGCCTCACAGAATATTGTCCACTCGTCAGTACCCTGCCTGGCCTAGGCCTCAGATCTTAGCTTCTGTACAGTGAGACTCCTTTTTATACTGTTGTCTGTCCCCGGGAATGACCTAAGGAAATAGCAGAGGAACTTTTGAAATTACTTATGCTTTTAAAAAGCAAACAGAATAAATGTTCAGTGACTAAGATGTGGAAATGCGTAGGCACAGTCATGAACATTTCTGTCTTCAGCATGAATGAGCAGAATGGCTGGCGGTTCGTATATACGTAGAGCATGGATGGCTGAGGTGGTCAAGGATGGCAGAGTCCTCTGCCCTGGACCTAGTGGAACATGCTCTGTCTCTCTGGAATGCTTTAACACACAACCGGCTCATTTGGCCCCTGTGTGACCCCTTACTGCTTAATTCTGTTTGATGGTGATTGGTTTGGGGATAATACAGTCCAAAGATCAAGGAGAGCCCCCTCCGAGCCTCCCTTATTAAATTACTTTGCTTTGGGTTTTGAGCATTGCCAAGCAAATCTCGTTATGAATTCTTCAATTACTTTCTTTTGCAATTTTTATAATTTGGTAGCGTAAGCTCAAACCAATATCCATGCCATCATGCTAACTTTGATTATTTTCAAACTCCTCATTAGGGAAAGTAGGAGGATGTTGACTCCCCTTAAATCTGATTTTATTTTACAGATTTCCTCTGCCCTGTAATTTGCTTTGTACCCAAGCCTGATGTGCTTCCCCTTAACGCTGGCTGTAAATGTGGGCAGAGTCCATTCTATTTGTTCCACTGAATATTATTGCTTTGGGTTTTATGACTTAAGTTTTTTTTACATTTTGAAGGGATGCGTTTTGTTATTTGATTACATAAAAATCAAGAAGCGATTGCTGATGAAAACAGTTTTGATTTATTGCATCGGCTAGCTTGTCGGCCATTTTTGATAAGCTTATTTTTATTTCCATTTTGTTGCCTTAACGTTGTTTGTCCAGGAGCACAAAGAGAGAAAAGGGAGGATAATAATACTTCCAAAACAAAATGGATGTGAGTGGTGTTGGGCTGATAGACCTCAGCTTCACAGAGGGATGGGGGTTGCATTTACTGTGGTCACATTTTGTAAATATAGAATGCCAACCTCAGTAAAATTTCATGGATCAATAGAATTATCAAACTCATTATTCTATATTTTATTAATATTACCATCAACACTAATATATCTCAGTAGAAACAGTGATTCTATCTACAAAATGAATAGAGTTGATTCTTTACTCTTAAACATCATAGAGGTATTGTGATATGCTGTGTGCCCTATATTTTAAAATTGTAGTGTGTGAGTATGAGGGGAGGCGGGGAGGGAGAAAGGGAGAAAGGGAAAAAGAGAAACACAGAAACAGAAACAGAGTAAATCAAAGGCTAATGAGAGAGTGAGGACCTCAAATACTCAAATAAGCAGTAGCAATGGGAACAGTAGGAGCTCTGAGAAACTTCCCTGTTGAATATCAGAGAAAGCAGCAGAGACAGATGGTTGTCTGTTTAACAGAAACCTTTGCCAGTATAAATGGGTACCTGTCACAGCTGAGGCTTCCTCACAAGGCAAAGAACTTGAACCTACTAAATGATGCCCATATGCCAGACCTCAGTCACATAGGAAAGCAACGAAGAGAACACTCTAAACCTTGTACAGATACTATATGCCCAGGTTGTATGCTGGGCCCCTATCAGGATGGTTCAGGATTTACGCATGTCCCTTAGCCAGATAGTCATCTATGTGGTGAACTTCAGCATTTCCCTCCGTGGCAAAGCTCTGGCCCTGTCAGGTAAAGCCTGCACCTTGTTCAGCTGTTCAGAATGAGAGTCTGTTTGAATTGTTTTTAGTTAGGTTTGACCTGTTTTGCAGCTCCTCCATGTGTTTAAAGGGTATAGTGCAAGCTATGTCAATCAAGGCTGACATTTTAGCAAAGGCCGTAAAGAAATTCCTAGCTGCAAGTGTGCTGGAGGATAAGGCTCTTGAACATAAGCCCCAGGCATGGTCACCCCGTCCATTAAGGACACTTTGTAATATCAATTGCAGGCACATAGGACACAGTTCCTGGAGAAACAGTAATGGGAGGTTTTTTTCTGATGGCCAAACTACTCTGGCCTCAAGGTGTAGTTCTCAGATCTCATCAGAAATGGACCTCAATGAAGTCAAATGCTCAGTTACAGTAACAGGATGCAATGGAGAGAACGTGATAATGGAATCAGTAACAACTAGGTTTGGTATTCACATCTATCTTTTGCCAGTTATAAGACCTTGGGCAGGTTAATGAACTCTTGAACAACATAATGAATAACTTGTCTTCCTAGAATGATTATGGAGATTATAGGTAGTGTGGAGGGCATGTGGGAACTTGTTGAAAATGTCAGTTCTTGGGCTCTGATCCAGGTCTGATGCATCAGAGATTGGGAGGAGGGAGGGTAGAGCACAATCTGTGTTTTGCCACACTCTCCAGATGACTCTCATGTCCTCGTGGATTTGAGTATATCTCTTTGAAATGGTTGTATGCTGTGATTGCTGCATTAGTACTTAATTTATGAATTTTTGAGATGGATTCTTAGAAGTTCAGCATGCCCATTGATGCTGTCTGTGTGGGTTGAATGCTAGAACACTGGGAAAGACTTAAGTCTAGAGGGGATATGGGATATGGCCAGCCCACTCTGTCAAGATCCACAGCTTCTCAAGTTTATCTGACACCAACTATATGCTAGACACTATGCTACTCAAATGGAAATTATGATATACATGGTCCAGGAATTTGTTCATATTCTCCCTGTCTCTGTCTCTCTTTCTCTGTCTCTCTCTGTGTATGTGTGTGTGTGTGTTACATATAATGCATAAAACATGAAATATCTCTATAGTTCCATCACAATATATTATAGCATATTTGCTTGTGGGTGTGACTGTGGGTTAAAAGTGGTGGCTCACGTCCGGCACACCACAGGGCTGGGTTGCTCATGGAGGCTGATGTGGAAAGTTTGACTGCATGCACCCCATGACCATGATGCCGGGTGGGCAAACATCAGGCTATGAGAAGCTGAAGGACCTCGCTCCTGGGGTGAGGAGGCACAGTCTGAGGTCCCTGGGGCATTGCTGGGAGCTGGCTTGTGGGTTCCCAGGATGCATAGAGGCTGAGGATGGCAGGTTCTAACTCTTGGACATTGAAGACACCCCTGGATGTCAGGGGGTGGGGCCTGGCTCTAGCCTGCACCTAAGGGGAAAGGGGAACAGACTGGTTCCATCAGGGAGGAGAGAGTCCTTGTCTTGCTTGGGTGGCAGCTTGGCTTAATGGAGACGTGGCTGGGAGCACAGAGAGGTTTCCTGTGTGAGACTAGACGTGGCTCTTTAGACAACATTCTGCTCCATTGCTCCACAGCGGATTCTGATGGATGACAAGAGACAGTCCATGGTTTTAAAGCATTTATTGTCACTGGGGAGAGTTGTGATGAGTGAATTATAATTATTTTGAGCATTTTGAAAATTTGATTTGCATACTGGCTGCAACTCTATGCCGTCCCACTACAGTGAACCAAGGACCCCTTTTCTCCACTCCCCTGCAGAATTTGTTGTTGGCTGTTTTGTTTCTCCTTGCCATTCTTGCTGGAGTAAGTTAAAATCTTAAACTTGTTTTTTATTCAAATTTCCACAGTTGCTAGGGATGATGAACATTGTTTGACATATTTCTTAGCCATTTTTCTTCTTTTGAGAATGTTCTTTTCAGGTCTCATTCTATTTTTTGAATGAATCATTTCTGGCTTTTTGGGTTTTTTTTTTTTAGTTATTTGTATATTCTGGATATTAATCCTCTGTCAGATGTATAGCTGGTAAAGATTCTCTCCCATTCTTCCTCTTTGCTTTGCAATAGTGTATTTGGCTATACAGAAGGATTTTAGTTTTATGAAGATTCACTTGTCAACTGTTGGCTGTAATCCTTGAGCAAAATCATTGGTTATGATTTTCTCTAATAGCCTCTATCTATTGAAAAAAGAAGTTTCCTTGATCCGGTTTAAGGACTATTCTTTCTGTAAGTATAAGAACAAATATTTTAGACTATAGTTAGGTGTTATGCCGGTTTATTAAAGCAGTGGTTGTAGGTTCACTCCCAAAATCCATGACTTCATTAGCTGTGGGTGGTTAGCTAGGTTTTCTTGTACCAGTCATGACATCTTCTTGTTGAGTGTATTTTAAGTTCAGTTAGAGAGCTGTTGTTTACAACCAAGTCACGAGTGCCACTATTGCACAACTACTGGTTGCTTTCCTCCGTTGGAAGCTTACGTGGTACCCCTTGGTCTTATAAAATTAGTCCTCAGGGAGCATGCTTTCAGGTCAATTCCACCCCAGTGGCTTCTGGGCTCTACATTTAAACAACAGGGAATTTTGGGGTTTGGATGACTTCACTCAGCATGAATTTTTCTAGTTGCTTCTATTTACCTGAAAAGTTCATGATTCATTTTTCTTTATAGCCAACTAGTATTCCATTATCAACCTCTACCTCCCACCTAAAACCTCCCACCTCCCTCTTCCCTCCTCCCTCCTTCTGTCTGCATTTTCATTATTTATCAGTTGAAGGACATTTAAGTTATTTCCCAGGGCAGCAATGAACATGGCTGAGAAAGCATTTGTGGAGTAGGGTGTGGAATCTTTGGGCATATGCCAAGAAGTGGTATAGCTGGTATATAATTATAGAGTTCCTTCACTTGGTTGGTTGCATTTATTCCTAGACATATTATTTTCAGACTGCTGTGAATGGTAGTTTACCAGTGGTCTTCTTCTCTACATGTTGTTAGTGTGTAGAAAATTGATTTGTGTGAGCTTACTCTGCATCCTGACACATGGCTGAATTTATCAATTCTTGAACTTTTCAGGTCAAAAATCCCTCTCTCTCTCTCTCTCTCTCTCTCTCTCTCTCTCTCTCTCTCTCTCTCTCTCTCTCTCTCTCTCTCTTTCTCTCTGTCTCCCCCCTCTCTCTCCCTCTCTCTCTCCCTCTCCCCCCCTCTCTCTCCCTGTGTATGTGTGTCTGTCTGTCTATCTGTCTGTCTCTGTCTCTTTTAAGCTTAAAGGATTTTTGTTACTATTTCAATCTCATTTGTTATGGGTCTGTTTAAACTGTTAAGCTATTGACTTCTTGGTTTAATTTTGATGGTTCTGCTGAATCTAGAAATCATCCATTTCTTTTAGGTTTTTCTCTCAATGGAGTACAGGTTTTTAAGATATTCCTTTACTATGTTATGGTTTTTTGGTGTGTTACTACTATTAAATATTAATGGGCTGATCTGTGCTTTTAAATTCAGTAATATTTTTTTATGAATTTGGATGCACTAGACGTTGTTACATGTATGCTTAGGGTAGTACTGTCTTTTTCGTTAAATGTTTACTTTATTAGAATGAAGCATTTCCTGTTCAGCTCTGATTCTTTTAATCAAGGCCTTCTTGTTCTTTTAGTTGTGCCAAAAAAAAAAAAATCTATCAGTCTTGTTTATCGTCTCAAAGACCCAGGACTTATATTTGTTAACTCTTTGTATTTTCTTTGTTGCTATTTCTTTGATTTTTGTTCTGATTTTTATTATTTCATGTCATTGAGTGTGTTTAGCTTGGGTTTGTTCTTGTTTTTCTAAATTTTTTAATTGGATCATTTGGTCATTTATTTGTACTTTTTCTGAGTTTTAAATCTAGTCACTTTAAGCTATCAATGTATCTCATAGTTTTCCTTGTGTTGCATTTTCCTTTTGATTTAGGAAAATTTTTATTTCTTTCTTGTTTTATTTTTGACACAGTCATCACTCAGGGTTGAGTTGTTGCATCTCTCTGGGCTTAGACTTCTTTGCTCTCAATGATGAGTTTTATTGCACTGTGGTCAGATAGAATAGAATGCAAGTAGTTATTTCAGTCCCTTTGAATTTGTAAAGATTTGCTTTATGTCCCAGCATGTGGACTATTCTAGAAAAGCCCCCATTTGCGCTTGAGTAGAGTATATATTATTTGATGTGTGGGTGAAAACAGTTTATAGCTATCTGTTAGGTCTATTTGGTATGCGATGTCAATTAATCCTCTCTTATTTTTAGCCAGATGGACCTGTCAGAGAGAGTAGGACACTGAAATCACCTACTACTAATGGGCTGATGGTAATCTATGCCTTAAATGCTGTATTCGATTTTTGGTTTTGTTTTTTGTTTTTCATTTCATTTTATTTTTTATGAAATTGGGTACACTAGAGTTTGACCCATGTATGTTTAGGATAGATAGTGTGGTGCTTTATAAAAATAAAGGGGGAGAAGGAATATATATGGTGGATGTGTAGTTAGGTGTCTGGGAAGGGATGACTCTGTGGGCACATGCTGAGTTTATTTAGGGCATGGGGAGCAGAGTTAAAGGAGTAGAGGCACAGAGAGAGAGAGAGAGAGAGAGAGAGAGAGAGAGAGAAGAGGAATAGCCATGAGCATGTGGAGAGAGGGGGGATAGGAATGGAGGGGGGAGCAGCAGCAAGTGCAAGAAAGCAAGAGAGAGAAGAGGGGGCAAACAGCCCCTTTTATAGTGTGTCAGGCATATCTGGCTCTTGCAAGGTTACTATGGGGCGGAGCCTAGACAAAATGCCAACAGTAAGGTCTTCTTGGTTAACTCTTCCCCTTAGTAAATGAAATGCCTCTCTTTGTCTTCTGTGATTATTTTTAGTTTGAAGTCTATTTTTTATCCAAGGGATAAAATATTTTTACCATGTAGTAGCACAGGGGCACCTGTTTGCTTCCTGGTCCCAATTGGTTGTGATATTGACTTGTTAAACCTTTCACTCATGTCCACCCTTTCCCCCTAAGGCAGTGCCTATCTTTAAAAACGAACTGTGTTTCTTGTAGACAACAGATGGGTGGATGCTGTTTCTTGGTCCATTCAGTCAGACCACTTGTGTCTTTTGATTGGAGAACTGACAGTATTGATATTTAAAGCTATAAAAATGTGTGTATTAATTGTATCTTTGTGTTGTCAATTTTTGGTACTATTGTGTTCTTAGTGGTACTTTGTGTTTTAATGCTTATGACGTTATATTTCTTTCTGTAGTCTCTCAGCTCCATTTCTTCATAAGAAATATCGCTCACTGTATTTTCTTTAGGTTTGGTTTCTTGGATATAAATGTGTTTTTAGGCTTTTTATATTATTAGAAATGTTTTTTTCTTCAGGTATACTTTTGCTGGTATATCAGTCCAGACTAAGTAGCATGGTCTTTTAGGGCTTGCAGTACATGGCTCCAGGCTTATGGCTTTCAATTTTATGTCGAGAAATCAACTATTATTCTGATAGGTTTCCTTCAAATGTGATATGTTTTATTTTCCTACTTCAATACAATTCTTTTCAGTACAATTTCTTTGTTCTGCATATTTAATATTTATGCTATGGTAAGTCATGGAAATTATCTTTTCTTGTCTCTATTTGGTGTTCTGTATGCTTCTTTTGTCTACATATCTGTGTGCGTTTTCCCTTAGTTTGGTCAAGTTTTCTTCTGTGGTTTTGTTGAAGATTTGGTCTATGCCATTGGATTCTTCTTCCTAATATGTGCTTATAGTTCAAGGGTTTTTTTTTTTTTTTCATGGTGTCCCACATTTCTTATACATTCCTTTCTTAGGTTTTTATTTTTTCATTTTCCTTGCTTATTTTTGTCTAGATCCTCCATTTTATTACTGAATCTCGATATTCAATCTTCTTCTTGATTAATTCTAGCTATAAGTCCCTCTTGTGAGTTTTCTATTTGGACTATTGGGTTTTTTTATTCCATTTCAATGAAGCATGAGTCTTCTGCAACTTTTCTATATCTTTAATGAATTCTGTTTCCAAGGCCTGTATTACCCTCTTTATTTCCATCAACATTAAGTTGTGCTTTCCTGGGCATCACTCAAGTGATTATTTTCTTTACGTTCTTTTTCCTTAATTTCATTGGGCATTTGTTTGTTTGTTTGTTTGCTGTATGTTCTTTAAATTCCTTGAATCATTCGATGAAGTTTATGGATTTAAAAAAATTTTTAAGTCTAGAAGTTCATTAAAGTAATTCTCCTTGTCAAACATGTCTACAGAGATGAACAGTTTTGAAGAGAATGTATTGGTTTGATATTTCATGTTTTTCATAGTCTTTTTTTCCATGATGATATATATTCATGTGGACTTCCTTAGTTAGCCCCTAAGTCTCATATGAACAAAGTAGTATGTGGCAGAAGAGAGAGTGTAGGGGAGAGCTGGGTTTAGAGTTGGGAATAGCTTGGGAAGAATGAAGTGAGATAGATATAGGTAACTGGGATGATATACAGGATATGCCTCCTGGCCCAATTCAGGGGTTTGGTATAGATCTATCTGGATAGAAATGTTGCACTTGGTGTGAGAATGCCCTGTGGGATGGGGCATAGAAAGAGTGGATCCTGGTGGAAGTTTAGAGATTTGTTATAATGCAGGCAGTGTACCCTCTGTAAACCAGGACATTGGATGTGGGACCTAAGCTAGATATGATGGTTTAGACATGGTACATGGAGAGGTGGCATATGCAGACTCACTGGACTAGACTCTGAACAGGGATATCTCTGACCTGAAGGGTGGGGAGGTTAGATTTAGAATGGGGAGGACCTGCATATTGGTAGCAGGTAGTGTGGGTCTTGGAGGATACCTAGAGTTTAAATAGGACATAGGTATGGTACCCAGATAAGACCAGGACACTGTATATGGGACCTGGCTTAGTTTGTGTGGACTTGGAAGGGCATATGTATGAGGAGGTTCAAAGAGACTCAATAGACTAGATTCCTAGAAAAAGAGGTGGGAGATATGTCTGGGTGGAGAGATTGATGCAATATAACTTGATCATAATCATCCCTGGCTCTCTTCTATAACTCTTCTCAGAACCTCGCTCCATTATATTCTTCTCCCAGATTTTTCCTGTTTATTTATTTACTTATTTGACTCACTGGTTGGATTGCCTATGTATACACTGGCATGGGGAATCTTCCAGTGGCCACTCTCCTAATGAAAAGTGACTCCTTGTCTCCCAGCCAGACATGGGGATTTGGGAGGTCCTCCTCAGTCCCAGCTGGAAATATTGACTAGATTGAACTTGTGTAGGTCTTCTGTAAGTATTCACAGATACTGTTGGTTCATTTGTGCCGGAGCCATGTCATGTTAAAAGAAGAGCATTTCATTGCACTCTTTGCCATTCTCTGGCTTATTATACGCTTTCCCTCTCCTCCTCAGAGATATTTCCTGAGTTTTTGGTGGAGGGATGAATATAGAAGTCCCACCTATGGTAAACATTCCCAGTCATTTTTTTTCTCAGCACCTTGAACAGTAATGAGTCTTCATTAACCCCTACCCACTGAAATAAGAAGCTTCAGTGGGCAAGGTTGGAATGAGCACAGATCTATGAATATAAAAAGACACATTTAGAAATCAATTTGACAACACGATCATATAGAACAACAACATCAATGATATCTCCTAGTGCCCCTGACTTTTCTAGCCTTGGCCTTTGACCGTATTTATGAATTCTGTTTCGAGGAGCAGAGACTTGCTGTTTATGTATTGGTGGACATATCTTGCCCAGCAGGTCAAAATTGTAGCAAGCAGGGTTCATACTTGATACGATCATTGATATCTTTTCTGTTCCAGCAGCCTGCATAGCCCTTTTAACACTTGAAAATTAGCCAGTAGGGTTAGTTCAAGGTGGTTATGTCTGTGTCCTGTAGCCAAAGTGCGTGCTGCCTTCAGCCATATATAGGGTCTTAGTGTCTAGTTAGTATGGACAACAAAAAGCAATTGCAGTAGCTTTTACTATTTTTAATGCCTCCAGGGCCTCTCTAACCAATAACTGAGAAGAAGGGAATCCATGCCTGGCACTGATTTTCATTTAATTGCCTATTTTTACTGGGAGCAGTGGTATTCACTAATTTGGAACGGTTCTGCTCATTTATATTTTATATTATTTTTATAATCTAGTTTGTATCTAGGCAAACCCATCTAATCTTATTTTTAGATCACTCAATTTTTCCCATGGAATAACTTAGATTAGATTGCTATTTATCATGGTCTCTGGTCATTTTAAAATGTCGACAAGTCATTGGAAAGCAATGTGTCCTCTTGCCCTGCTGAGAAACTTGTTTACGGCCCTCCCCTCAGTTTTGACCACAGTAGACAGTTTTAGATGTTAGGGCGCGAGTCATTGATTCTTCTGAGTTAGGGGGTCTTATTTTTGCCTTTGTACAAAACCTGCATCTTCTCTTGAAAATGTGGTGATCCTTTTCTTGGTTTCTTGGTTCTCAAGAGAAGCGAAAGTGAATACAGCCTAGGATCAAATTTGGGAAATAGGCATGCCTAATAACCCTTTCCTCAGAGTCTGACAGGAGAAGCAAAATGCCCGTTGACTGAAGGGATCCCAGGTGTCTCTCTGAGGCTTCTAGGGTTAATTTTTTGAGAAGGATGAGAGGAAGCAAGTCTATTCTCAGTGCAAATCTAGGGAGAAATTTGATCTCTGACAACAGTGGGTTCTTTAATTTTTAGGAATGGTTTTTTTTCTAAGCCTTGAATTTCTCCATGGAAAATGGCCGGCCTGAGTCATAAGATTTTATAGTAACTTTGTGATAAGAAAATGAATGGGAAAGAACTAGGCAGAGAGCCTTCCTGGAAGAAGACGCCTGATGTGATTTTCCTTTACAGTTTCTTTCATTACCAGTGCTCCCTCTGATCTGTGATCTTTCTTTCTCTACTTAGCGCCCCAAATACAAGGCTACAATGTTCTTCTTTCTAAATCTTCTTTAAGAGAGGAAAAAATATTGATTTATTGATTGATATGGTTACATCTCATAACTTCTCCATCAGTGCTGATGCTGCTGATCTTTGCAAGACACTTCGAGAGCCATGGCCTCTAACATGGACTTGGAAGATGCTGAAGCTGAAGAAGACTTTAAAGGCCATCTGGGCTTCTTCCTTTTCATAAATTGATAATGAGTCGGTAATTAGGTTGAGACTGTAACCCAGTCTACCAGTCTTTCTCATTTACCAGGCTGATGATGGAGGACAATTTCAAGTGTTATTTATCCCCAGGCAATTGTGTTTTAATCAAGACCCAAACTTAATGCTATGATATTGGTGATGATTATGATCATCAGGGTCACATGTTAACATTGTTCCAGGTCCTTTCATGCATCAGGCACTTTCCGTGTTGACTTTACTAACAACAGTTATGTGAGGAGACAGTGCTATCCTTGCCCTCCATGTGAGACCACTAACCCAAAGAGCTCAGATGGATGGCTGGGAGTGCCAAAGCACAGTGTTGCCTGGTGAGTCCAAATCTCATCACCAACGCCTATGGTACATTTTTAGGGGACCCTAGAAAGAAAATTATTGTCTTCAGGAGAGATCACATAGTAGAAAAGGCATCATGTTTGTTACTGTGATGCACAGGAGTTACCTGATCCACTCTCTACCATTTGTGCTCCTTCCTGTCATTGATGCTACTCAGAACACATAGGTACAAACACTGAAAGGACAGTCACTGGCAGAAATACTACCCTCTGACTGGGCAGGAGCTCCTTTCCCTGGCTGTAGCCCTAGGACATGTCCACTCATTCCAACCCTTAGACTAGGGAATGGACAAGCTCATCTTGACCACCAAGACCAAATTTCAATGTAGCCTCCTGCCCATACTCATTGCCATACACAAAGGACCTGCTGTGCATTGCTGTCGCTATGGCTGAGACCTCTTTGTTTTGCTTCATCCTGTTCTCTCTGGTATGAAGACTGAACAAGCTGACTTGAACTCTCTGGGTATGTTGAGACAACAGTTTTATGGAGGTCTGTGGAGCCCAGCAGGGATCTCCCTCCCTCCCTCCCTCCCTCCCTCCCTCCTCCCTCCCATTGAGCCTGTTCTATTTTTTCTCTTCTGCTGGACCTGGGTCCAAGTTAGGTAAAGGCTTTGTCTTGTAGTCCTTAAATAGCGTCTTCCCCTCTGCTTTTTTAGTTGGGCTTTATGAACAGTCTTCCATTAGTGTATGGTCCCATGTCATTTAAGAGACTTCTTCCTTATTCTGAAAAATCAGAAAGAAAGGCTCCTTACTTCCAGAAGAAAGAGAATGTCTTGTGATTCTCCAGGTTCTTGGCTGCCTGAGTTCTCTCAGCTATTTCTAAAGGAGTTCCTCCCTTTCTTCTTTCTCTCACACACGTTCATATTTACACATACAAACATATGCACAGTTACAGTCCCACATGCATCGTTTGCACTCCCACACTAGTATTACTTGCTTATACTTATATAACTTAACACAGTCATGTGACTCGCACTTTCACACAGTCACACATATACCCACACACATTCATAGACACATATATTTCCACAGCATAACAGCATATATATCACCCATTTCTCCACATTTATACGCCTCCACACATTAAACAATTCTCACAATGCACTCACAAGACATACATGTTGACACTTATTTCACATGCACACATACATACATTCCCATATACATACAAACTTTTATACGCTGTCATAATTACCCGTACACTAAAATGAATACATACACAATTCTGAGATACTTTAATACACAAATTATCACATATGTGCACACATGTTCTACACAAATACATACACACAGAGAGGGGGAGAAAAAGAAAGAAAGAAAGAGAGAGGGAGAGAAAGAGACAGAGTGAGAGAGAGAGGGAGGGAAAGAGAGAGGGAGAGAAAGAGAGAGAGGGTGAGAGAGAGGGAGAGAGAGAGGGAGAGGAAGAGAGAGTGAGAGAGAGTGGGGGAGAGAGAGAGAGAGATGAGGATATGTCTGCTGACTTGGTGAAGCTGGTAGATGACTGACAAGTCTCTTAAGAAGCAATTGCCACTTGAAAATGTGGGTTCACTTCAGAATTGGATGCAATGGGGGACTTCTTCTGGCTCTGTGCACCTTTCACTGCATAGAGCTCAAGATGTAAGACTGAATTTCTAAAAATTACCCTCTTAGATACCTGCAATCACAAAAGAAAGGCTTGCTGCACTCCACAAACATGGATAACAGAAGAACAAAATCTTAAGTGTTCTCCTATAATGGCTCTACCCGGGGATGGACATTGTTAGTATTTGGTACTGGATTTGACTCTTCATAAATATGGACATTGGCCATAATTGCTGAAAAGAGATATCATCCATTGTAACAAGCTGTTTTTCACTAAATATTCTAATATTAGTTGTAAATCATTTAGCAAAGCCCTAAGCATATCATATATATTGAAGTATTTAATTTTCATCAGAACTCTGCCCATTTTATATCTAGTAGAAGCAAGACCCAGAGGTGTTAATCAACTTATCAGTGCTCACACAGCTGGCAAGCAATGCGCCTGGGATCTAATCCGTATACTTAGACTCTGAAGCTCAGCCTAATGCGTGGCCTGGGGCTGCCTCTCTTTTTTTTTCTTTTTGCCCTGGACAATTCTCTCAACATTTAGTGCTTTTTAAAAGTACTATATTACCAGAAAGATATTTCATCATTTAATGATACCACCTGATTCTTAAGTAATGTGCATTTAGTTTCCAGTTTCTTTAAGGTTTAACAGTATTGTTCTGATTTTTCTTTTTTTATATAAGCATCTTTTCAGCAAATAAGTAATTGTATAGAATATATCTCTAAGGGGTGAACTGCTGCATATGCAGATTTGAAAAGCATGCAATTCTCTTCACTGAATTGCCATTCCAGAAATATCATGCCAGCCCACACTCCAACCAGCAAGCTGTAAAATTGTCCTTTTCTTGGCAGATGGTCTCTGGGTTTTCCTGGTGCCTCTTGTGACTTGGCACTGTATGTAATGCAGGTATAGCAGCAGCCAGGGTTCAGGCTGTGCCTGGCAATGCATCACCATTTTGTGACTATGGCCAAAAGAGCTAAGTCTTTATATATGCAAAAGCCAGGCCCTGCTAGAGAAAGGATGCAGCAAACAGCCGGGAGCATGCTCCATGGATGGATAATACAAATAAAGATGCAGCAAGTGTCCAAAGAATCCTTGGGGAGGGTACCCACCTGTGTTCTTCTTTCTCCTAGAATAGCAAAATGTTCCATGAAGCATCTTTGTCTGCAAAGCATGCATAGTCATTTACATGTGGACTGTAACCAGCATGCTCCCTCAGGAAATGGTTGAAAGGCACAGACCTATGGAATAATTTCCACGGTCCTCATTTCAAGCAGGGCAAAGAAAGGAAAGGTGTTATTGTAGAAAGTTGGAAACAGGTTGGCCTGTCTTCATGTTTCATTTGTTAGGGATAAGACTCATTTCTAAGTCCCTGGTCACTTCATCTATAAGAGGAGACCAAGGCTCTGCTCTTGAGGGTAATTCTATGGCTGAAAGATACTGGACCTGTAAGTGCTGGCATCTAGCAGCTTGCTCCTGGCACTACAGATGCCCGGCTTCCCTCCGCACTTCATTCCAGCTGCATGTGTAACTGATGGGGCGGAGCCATCATTCTTGCTTGTTTGGAATAGGATTGTGGCTGCTCTTTCCTCTCTCTAAGCAGTTAGGATGGAATAGAAGAACCTAATGAGATTCTTATCTCCAAGGCTGACGGCTCTGGAAGTTTGCTTCCTGGGTGAGCTTTAGGAGGGACGGAAGCAATGGAGCCATGGACAGCAGTGCAATCTCAATTTATTACCAGTGTGGTGCAGGGGTGAGCAAGCCAGTTACCATGCTGCAGCTCACCTGTGGCTGTGTCTACATGCCTCAACAATAGTCTCTGATCATGTTATGAGGAATGTTAAGAAGGAGATGTTAAGGATTTAGCCAGGCAACCCTTTGTCTCTGTTTACAGTGACAGCCTCCAGGTTTCAGGCAATTTGGAAAGTGAGTAGACCTCAAGGAACGAGCGGTATTTTATCTTCTATCTTCTATCAATCTTCTATCTTCTATCTATCTTCTTCTATCTTCAATTGCTTAGCATTCTGATAACTTAAGTCCCAAGGGCTTTGACTTTATTGACCTTATTGATTGCCAAAGATACTCTGCTTCCTTTCCCTAACCTTTTCATGTATATGTTCTTCAAGCCTATGCCAATGATTATTGTTTTGTCCCAATCAATCAATCAATCAATCAATCAATCATTTTGTGTATAGAGGAAAAATATAGCAGGCAAAATATTTAGAAGCAGGCTAAGATGAGATTAAAATATTCCCAAGACTTTCAGGATTGTGTATAGTTTTTCCTCAGTCTTTGAACCTACTGTGTATTGTACTGATGTCATTTTCATGAACCATCATTTACTAAATTATTTCCCTGACATTGAATAGTTAAAATATTTGCACTTATGTTAGTGCCAATTTTGAGCATTTTTCAGGTTTCATAAATATAATTGAGTCACTTTTGGAGTTAAATTCCAATTTGCGAAGACAAGAGAAAAATATAAGAACTTGAAATGTCTATTATATGATGCTATCATACTATCATTTTCTGGTGCTAGTGACTATGAATGACAATCCCATTTTACAATTGTTTCACTGAAATTGGTCATTATTAATTAAAAATCATACTGTAGAGACAATCACATTATATTTCCAGTCAATCTTAACATTGCCATCTCTCCTCTTTAAAAACAATCTACAAATCTCCTCTACAGCATTTAGATGAAGCTTGGACCTGTGTCCCAGGGCCACAGACCTAAGGGGCCTTCCAGGATCACAAGAAACTGGGGAGCTGACTACATATGCCCAGCTGACTTCATGTATAGGCAAAGGCTGGAAGAATATCAGAATGAATTGACAACCTTATCGGCAGCTCAGCTTTTCAGCAGCTGAATGATACATGGAAATCAATGATTAGAAGTTGAGAGTACATTTGATATTATAAATGGGCAGCCAGATAAAGAAAATTCAACCAAATAAAAGAGTAAAATAAGATCTTGGATTGGTTTTGTTTTAATAGCACAACAAAAGTGGTAGTATCACTTTGATCTCTTAGGCTTTATGAAATAATGTCAGCACTCTACTTCTAAGCAGCTCACAGCCTGTCGTGCCTGTTCTCAGATATTGCCTCCCGCAGCTCATCACAGCCGCTTGCTAGGGTAGGGAAAGAACCACACTGAGGGACATTGGCAGAAAGAAGTAAAAACAAGAAATGGGAAAATAGCGAATTCAAAGATCCATGGAGATATTTAGTGTAGGAACTCTGGGACATGACAGGGAGGTGGCTGGGTCCATCTTCTATGTGAATGTTACACAGTTGAGAACAGACTAAATCCCTACATCCATGCATTCTTCTCAGAGTCTAAAAGTGTCCCTTATTGAAAGAAGTTACTCCTGATAAGGAATTGGTGTTGTATCCGAATGCGAGAGATTTCTAAAATGGAGTTTCAGGATTGGAGGATGGAGAGAGAGTGATAGACACACTGTCCCAAAGAAACCATAGATGTGACAGGATCGTAAGGCTGGACTGAAAAGCTAAATACAGGAGCAGAATGGGAAGAAACCCTGGCTTGGTCTGTTCATCATTTTTTGCACTGCTGAGATCACAGCATCTGACATAAGCAGTTTGAGGGAGGGACATTATTCTAGCCCTCAGTTTCAGGGGGGTTCGGTTCTCCAGCAGGGGTGGAATGACAGTGTTTAAACTCATTGATGGAGTTGTGTCCTGATTGCCATTCACATCACAGTGGGCCAGAAAGTGATGAGCAAGCCAAGAGCCAGGGCCTGCGTATGACCTTCAAAGGCTTTCTGCAGTAACCTATGGCCCTGTAAGGCTCCGAGGTCTTGCAAAGGTTCCAAAGTATCCCAAAATGGTACCACCAGCTGGGAAATAAATGTTTAAAGCATGCGCCTCATGGGGACAGTTTATGTTCAAACCAAACACTTAAAGGAAAAGTGGTTATTATAGGAACTAGAGAAGGGTCTTGGTTCCTTTGGGGTCCAGGAACTTGAAATACTTAGTGTCCTCAATATGGTTAAACCAAGTTTGTATATATACATATACATATACATATGTATATATATACATATATATATATATATATATATTTATAACATCAAATAAGAAGGTGGATTTATAATTGTTAGAATGTGTGCAGAGAATTGGTTCTCACAGGTAGTGGTGGCACATATCTTTAATCCTAGCACTCAGGAGGCAGAGGCAGGTAGATCTCAGAGTTAGAGGCTAGCCTGGTCTACAAAGTGAGTTCCAGGACAGCTAGGACTACACAGAGAAAACCTCTCAAATGACAAACAAATAAAAATGGTTCCAACAGAAACCATCACAGCTTTTTAAAATGAAGGGTGGAGATCATCATACAAAGGATCAAGTAAGAGGTGACATGAAGGTGACAGAGCCATGACTGCTGTGAATGCCTCGACATAGATACATGTATGTGTATATGTAGCAGCTAGAACTCACTGACAGGCCTCATTCTCAATTGCTCTCAACCTTATTTTTTAAGGGAAAGCCTTTCTCTGAAACTGGAACTCACCTATTGGGCTAAAAGGACTGGCCAGCGAAGCACTGGGAACCCCTGTCTTTATTTCCCTAGCACTGGGATTGTAGGTGCTTGCATTGTATCTTGATTTTTTTACACTCATGCTTGGGATCTGAACTCAGGTCCTCGTGCTTGCACAACAAACATTTTACTGACTGGTCCATCTCTCTAAACATTTGGACTTGTTTTTAGTTACTTCTGAAATGTTCATGTTGCGTAGTCACGTTGAAGATAGCTGTGATACACCAGAAAGATTGTGGAAATACCTTCAAGGTCCAAAATATCCTCCTTAAGGGGAAATTTAGGTACTGCATTTTACTCAGAGATGGGCTAAGAGACATGGGCCAGAGAATTCTGGGGTACTGATGATGGTAAAAAGATCTTTTTGTTTTGTTTTTGTTTGTTTTGCCCTAAGTATATGTTGTACAAAATGATCCAGATGCTTTGCAGTTGGGTCCTGTCACAGCAAGTGTCCTATTACCATTTACTAGTCCTCATGCTATAGTATGATCATGTAGATCAGAGATCTAGGCAAGCTAACAAACAAACAAACAAGAAAGACAGTGGTTAGTTTAGCCATTGTTTATAAATGGTGATGTTGGGTATTCGGGATCACTCATCTGCTCAAGAAGGCAAGTTCTTACTTCTAGAGAAAATCCTTAGTGTGTAATTTGGAGTGGATGCAAGGGCATTGCCTGCATGGGTTTCAGGTGTCGTGTTCTGTGCAGTTTAGTTCAATAGGCCTTGTATGCAGGCTTTCCCCCAGTGGCTGTGCATGCCTATCTGTGAGTCTACACAGTGCATGTTTATGGACTTGTGGCTTGAGGGACTCTGGCCACCCCCTCTGAAAGACCATAGGTTCTAGAGACAGTTTCCAGTTGGCCTGAGCCAGTTTATTTCTTTTTATTTTCCTTCGTGAAACATCACTTGAGAAGTAGAAAGGAAGCTGATCTTAATTCTTCCTTCAACATGACATGCCCTTTTGAAATCGTACAAATAACCGTGTCTGATTGTCATGTTGAATTGCAAGCGTGGATGTGAAATGCTCCCTTGTCCGACTGAAGCCAAATATTAGGTCATAAGTCAACATTTTTGCAGAGAAACTTGGAACTAGAGGTTGAAAATTTATATCTTTTCATGAAAAAACTTGTTCGCCAGTGGAGAAAAATTACAAAGACTGTTATCTTCCTATGTGAATGGAGAGAGATGTGTGTAATTTTGCAATCTGGGCCAAAGTCCTTTAAGACTTCTGAGATTGGATTGGCCAAGGAATGAGACCTTGGCATAACAGTTGAATGGTACTGCAGGTGACAGGCAGTAGGTGGCACAGGTGAGTGCCATGTCTTAAAGGTTATGTGAAAGGCTAGGAGAAGCCAGTTCTCAGTGCAGGAGGTCATATTCTGCTCACAGCTATTTCTAATGGAAAGAATTACCAAGGAAATAAGACAGCTTGGGTCATAGACACTTAGGGTATTGAGAAAAGAACCATCCTGCTAGGTGTGGTGTTTTTTGATTATAATCCTACTACTTGGAAGGTTTAGCTAGGGTGATCATGACTAAGATTGGCCTGGGCTATATGATAAGATTCTTTCTCAAAACCTAATCTCCCACACCCAAAGGCAAAAAGAAAAATGCAAAGAAATAAAAGCCTGATTTTTAGCATCCATTTACTTCTTGGAGAATCTTAGGGGAAATGAAAAGCCAACAAAGGCAGGAACTGGAACACTGCCCTGGACAGTACCAAGAAGCCTACAGCTTGCCAACTTGGTTTAATTTTGTCTGTGATGCTTCAGCCCTATTACCAAGTCTACAGCTATGCTTTACAGCATCCAGTGTGAGCCATAGTGGGAGGGACAACAAGGCAAGAAGCATCTGTGTGCTCAACAGAGAAAGGAAACTAGGCACTTTGATACATTAAGAATGTTACATGGTATTTTAAGAAAGCCAAGTGACAATGCCTCTTAAGAAGAAGAAAAGCCGTTCACATGCCTTCCTAGTGCCCAAATTTTAGTCCAGTTTAGAATCACTGCTCAAGATAGAACTGAGTGTCTGCTATAGAAAAGTTTGAGGGGTATCAGCTAGGGATTCAGCTAGCTTTCCAGTGGAAGAATCTGCAACCATCCCACTTTATAGAAGTACTAGGGCTAGAAACCTGCTCTTGCTAGAGCAAGATGATCTAATTTAAAGCCAGCCTAGGCAGCACAGCTGTTTCAATCCCCTCTGCCCACAACAAAGAAATTAAAAGGCACATGTGTGTATACATTGTGTATGAGTGCATATACTTAACCTCATTGTAACCATCACGTCCCACTCTATAATGAGATCTTCTCATGCATAGCAAACTCTAGATATGTGCTTTTGCTTTGTATTTCATCTTGGCCATCCAGAGATACTAAACCCATGCACATGTTTATGATAAGAAAGACTTAGCAGTAAAGAGGTTATTAATAAAAATTATCATAATCCTTCAGCATTTATATGGTATTTATTATACAGTATTATGTGCCCCCTAAAACTCTGCTGTGTAATCTTAATGCCCAAATGTTACTCTCTATACTCCCCAGGAGTGAGTGAACTAAATTGAGTAGTGTGTCAATGTCACTGTGACCTACCTTTAGCTCATCCTCTCTACCTTCTCTATAAACTGTAGATGGATCTACTAAGATGAATGGTTTCAATTGGTGGTATATTTACAAGTCAAAAAATGGTAAGAGAATGAATTGTATAGTGTGAGTGGGATCACTTAGAGGAGTCCCTGGAACCCAACAATTGATATGTCATACTGCTTGAAACTATATAGCTAGATAGCATGCTGGGCTTCATGGTGATTTGGATCTTTCAGGCAAAGAAGGGGAACTACGCCTTTCTATGGGATGTGGCTGTAGTGGAGTATGCAGCCCTGACAGATGACGACTGCTCAGTGACCGTCATCGGCAACAGCATCAGCAGCAAGGGCTACGGGATTGCCCTGCAACATGGCAGCCCCTACAGGGACCTCTTCTCCCAGAGGTAGGCACAACAACAACAAGACAATTCTAGCAACCTTGGCAGCTGGAATAGGAAGAAATCCTCCTGCTGTGACATAGAGCCATTATCAATGCATTGATTCCTCCCTTCTTCCTAAGTACTAGCTATGGACCAATATATCTTTCTCTATACCTCTTCCTGGGCTCTGTATAGGTAGTAGGGTGAAAAGAGGAGTTCATGTCCTCTTTGTAGGAAGACAGTAGTGTGGGTGGCTCTATTATATATATGTGTATATATATATATATATATATATGTATATATATATACATATACGCATATGCATACATATACATCATATACACACACATACATATACATATACATCATATACACACACATACACATACACACACACATACACATACACATACACATACACATACACATACACATACACATACACATACACATATACATATAATATCAGTGCAGGGTCAAGCAATGTACCAGGAATGGGATCGGGCAGAAGAGGAGATCTGATAGGACCCAGAAGGACTTCTCACAGGTAGTGATATCTGAAGCCCATAGGAGTCAATCAGATAAATGAATAAGTAGGATCTGGGGAAGCTGAACAGTCTCTTTTTAAAGGTATATCTTCAAAGTGTGAGTCATCCATGTGGAGATGCAAAGTAATAGAGTCAGAGAAACAGACTGTCTCCATCTGCAGCATGATGAGCTGATGGGACCTGTGGACTTTGGATCAAATTTCTTGGCTGGGTGAGATAGATGCTGCTGTCCACTGGAGCAAGAGATTGACCTCGCCTTTTGTTGTTATGAGAGGCCAACCTCTCATTTCCTTTCTTCTCCATTCTCAACACATCAAAAGTAGGCTTCTGGGTTTCTGTGATATCTTCTGAGAGTTAATTCTGATTTCTTCTCATTAATATGAGGGAAACTCAGACGCATTGTGGAGAAAGGGGAGGGATGGCTAGACAGGAAGTCTTCAACCATGTTGAGCTGAATGGATGTCTCCTTCAGAAACCACTGCAGCATGTCTACTTTGTTCTTGAGTTTCATTTCCCATGTGATTGTTGGTGTAAGTTTGTCCCTTGAACCTGCTTAGATCTATACTATTGGTCATGATCAAGTTCCAAACTGCTGTTCTCCCTCAGAATAACAATCTCCCCTTATATCATACTGGTTCTTTGTTATAGCAGCTTATATGGCCTAAGTGATCTGGATTTAAGCAGGGAGGGCAGAACTGAAGGATATTGGCAAACTCAATGCTCATTTTCTTGTAGCCAGTTTACTAGCATCCATGTATTATCCACATGAAGAATATCCACCTGGAGACTATCCAGGTGGATACAGGAAAATTATTGAAGACCAGCTGCTTTCTACCCTGTAATTCAGGGGGAAAGGGAGTGTGTTCTGTGCCTTATGCTCTTTCAGCATCCAACTCTCCTGAGTTCCAGTCCAGCACTGGACTATGTCACTGCAAACCCTACCACCTGACCTTTCCTGGATTTCTAGATTGGATCCCCTTGCTCAGGATCAGCTAAGGCTCAAATGCACCAGAAAAGGCTGAGAAGTAGGGTTTGCAACCAATGTAGTCAGTATTATGCTTGCACATCTTGGTGAAGATGTAGGAGCAGTTAAGGTAAGTGAGGCTTTAGGTTTTCTCCAGAACTTCAAGTACATATTTCATACCTTGTTTTCCCTTTTAGAGTCAAGAGCAGTGATAAGAGATAAAGGGGTTATCTTTCAGCTCTTCAAATTAAAAGTGTGAAAAAATATGACTTCTCTTTGGGATTCAGAATATAGTAGCATTTCTGAAGTTTACGCATGTTGCTTTTGCCCAGATAGGAGTTTCACAGTGATTGCACAGAACATCATCCTGCAAACATCTTTGTAGAGCAGATGGTAAGGGAGTCCATGAGGCAAGTGGAACAGCAACACCCAAATAGCCAATGAGTCCCAAGATAGTGTTCATGGATGTATGGGACCCACTAGTGGGAAGCTAGAGGCCCCTGAGCTAGCATTGCTAAGTTTCTTCTGTAAGTCTGCAGAAAAAAGTGTCAATATTCTAAGAAAGAAGAAAGCAGATGTTGACTAGGAAGCTTGGATCTCTACATGGTTGTCAGAGAGACTCAAGGCACAATGCAGTTGGGAATATCCAGATTGTGGTCAAAGGAAAAGTGAAAATCCTCAAGATGGAGAAGACAGAGATGAGTCAGGAAATATGGTGTTGCTCCCCTCTATTACCAATAGCTGTGTTGTATGCTTAAGGAGTTAGTTGTTCTATATATGGCTGCATTGGTTAGTAGAACACAGTCAGCATGTGTTTTCCCTCCCATGCCAGTCATCACCAAAAAAAAAAAAAAAAGTAATGAACTTCCCAGATTCCATGTCTTTCTTACAAGAAATAATCCCCCTTCTTAGTTTTATCAGAAGACTATGTGTTCTGAGGACTGTGCTCACCATCTGCGATATTGTCATATGTCTCCATGGCATAGCCTCCCCATGAGCTGGTAGCATCCCTCCTTCCAACAGACAGGCATCTGCCTTTTAGAGGAATGCTCCAGTCTTTATTTCTAACTTTCTGTTATTATTAGTTCTAGAAGAGGTTCTGTTGCATACTGCAAGGCCTTTGTGAGCTGCCTTAAGTTTGAATGTGCCTCAGACAAATGAAGCTGGATGCTTCAGGGGGCAACACATTTTGCCATTTGAATAAGGGCCTGTATTGTATAAGTAGTAAATTTCAGGCTTATCTAGAATTTCTGTGGTTGCCTTTCTCTTCATCTTAAGAATCAAGCTATTTATTTGCTTTGACAGAGGCTAGGATATAGATGTAAGTATATATGTTGTGGGGTTATGGGTTTTGCAGACCACAACATGCAGAGTGGGCATTCAATAAACATTTAGCAACTTAATAGCCATTTATTGAGCACCTACTGTGTAGCAGGCTCCACAACTATTGAATAAAGGAAAGCACCTGCAATTATATCTGTCTGGAAAATAGAAGAACTGGCTTCAGGAAATGGCTGTTATTGCTCTGGTTCCTCATAAGTAGGAATATAAATTGTTATAGTGCACATTAGGTTAGCCTCATTCTTGAAGACATTTTGTGCCCATGACTTGTTTGTCTTGTTGCTTCTATGTTTATTCTTTCTTGTTTTATTCTTTGTTTTTTATTTTTTTATATTTTCCTTTAGATTGCCATATAGTCTTCCTAAAATAAGATGTGCCATAAAATACACATACAACTATGAGGAGAAAAGATCAGAAAAATTAGACATCCCACCTGATGTCCAGAATATTGCCCAGAAATATTGTGTGTAGTTTTTGCTATCCGACTTTAAGTTCTAGGGGGACCAATCCACCAGCCCAGCTCAGGGTCCATCAGATCCTCAGATGAAACACACACACACACACACACACACACACACACACACACACACACACACTTATTTTTATATTGTTTTAGCTCAATGGCCAGCTCTTCTAAGCCTTCCTTGGCAATCGCCCCCTTTGTTTCACTCCCAGTTCAGCACCCTAATTCTGCCCACAACTTTAGTTGTTCATTGACCTTTATTCCTAGCTCAGCACCCTAAATCTACCCTCAGCTTAGTTATGTTTCTAACATCCTGCCTGCTAACCCAGGTCCAGTCAAGGAAGTGCCCAATGTCTACTTCACCCTAGATCTCACATGACTGGTAACTTTTCTCCCTTTGAAGCATAGCAAATCCCTTTCTCCTCTCCTGCATGTGCTAGCCTGCCTACAGGAAAGCTATTCCACTCAGCTTATTGGCCACTAGCATCTTTATTGATCAATCAAGAAACAATTGGGGAACAGGACCTTTAGTGTTCACATGCAGATTCCTGATGAAGGCATCAGAACCACTCCCTACACAGAAAGTGTGAGGAGATTAGACCCTACAGTCCATCCAGGGACGTACTATCTCCCAGGTCAGAACTTGACCTCTAGATAACAGCCTATTGTCACAGAAAGAGCATGGCCTCCAAAATCACTAAAGGTCCAGAGCTGAAGAAGAGCATTGATTTTCTCTAATTACAGCATTGGGCAAGTCAGGTAAATTCTGTACTGAGGCCTTCAGGAAATAAAACAGATATATTAAGCATTGCGCTGCATGCAGTTAGGCAGATTCAAGCACTATAAATGATTTGCCCCTACAGTGTTCTCTCAGTAAGAGGTAGGTCCTGCAAAGAGTGACTTGAGAAGAAGTTGGTCAATATGGACAAATGACTTCACAACTACTAACTAGTTCTTATGGAAGCTGTTAGTACTCACTAGATTATAACCTAATGGCCACTGAGATAAATACCTTTATTTACTCTCAGCTATTGATGATGAGGGGCTGGGGTTGAGAAATTCAGAATCTAGGTTAGAACTAATCTCCATCAGTGAAGAATTGTATTTATAAACACAAAGCTCTGATTTCTTCATGATGAGCAAGTGGTTCGATCACTAGCATCATTCTGGGACCTGGCAGCCTTTTTGCCTGCATATCAGCTTCTGTAAGCTCATCATATTCATCTTAGTCACCAGGACTTAACAAAGGCCAGTGGACAGCCACACATGCCGTTTCCCTGGCTTGAGCAAAGTCATACTTGATAGTTAGAAGAGCTATGTAGCTGCTCAGTTCATCATGGCACACACAATAACAGAGAGCTTTGGCTTTCAGGGACATTCTGAGAACAGCCATAAAGCACACAAATGTAAATTAGTGACCTCAGGTACTGTAGTGTCCCAGGCATGGCCATATTCCAAGCCCTTAGGGATTGTCATTGCTCTAAATCACTTGCTGGATGTTTTTATAATCTCACCCTGGCCCTTTCATCTTTGTTTTTCTTTTTTCATTATTCAACAATACATTCACACATTCCTTGACAGAACAACTATCTGCTAACAAGTAGCTTTTGTTTTGATATATACTAAGCTTGCAAATGGAAAACATGGAAATTGCTACCCTATTCATTAGAATGGGAACCATGAATAAGTGAGGACTTAGTGGGACTTGGCCCTCATCCAGAACACACAGATGAGATCAAACCCTACTCTGTACTGAGCTGGGTCCTTCCCAGACTATAAGAGGCTACTCCACAGTGGATCCATGGTACAGACATGTCCAGGGATACTCCCAAATTGTCACCCTTTCTGTTCTTTAGATGCAGACCAATGTACGCTGGTCCAGACTCAGACCTGTAGATTTAGGTTCAGAGCAGAGACTATACAACTATCCAATTGGGCTTCTGCGGTTTATTAACTATATATTTCCAGAGCCCAAGGAGGTTGGTGTAGCTATTGTGAGCTAAAATACATCTCCATGGACCAGACTCAAAGACTGGTCTTTAAATGGAAACACTTTATTTTGAATATGGAAGTTATATCTGGCTGGTTCATTGTGTAGAGTCCTAGGAATACACAAAATACCACAAGAGTATAAGCTGCCATCAGGAGGAGTTGTCCCACCATTGTGCACTCAGATTCCCTCACATACCCTGTTAGAGCTCACATCTCAGTCTGCCTGTTTCACTGTCTTCATCCCATGCCCCCCTCTTCCTCCCTCTCCTCTCTACAGCTCCACTACTGTGTTGTGGCTGCTTAATTATGATGATCTCTTTGCACCAGACAAAATATTCATACATATTCCAGTATCAGTTGATGTCAACATCAAAGTGACTATGAGAAAGTATTTCACCTCACTGTGACTTGATTTCCTTCTCTGTAAAATAAGACAGTAGAAATCAATTCCTGAGGGTTGACAACAAGGACTTAGAAAGATCTTTTAAGTGTATATACTGCACACAGAAAACAACTCAACTACCATGCACTGCTTCGTGGTTCATCATTCTTTAATATCACTCTGTCTTTATCTCCTCACAAACTCCTCTTTAAGCCTCCAGCTTAAAACTCCTGACCTGTGTGGCTTCCTGGCACTTCTGCTTCATTTTCTCATGTTTACCACAACTTCTGTCCTTACACTGTAGGCCTCATTGTTTTAGGGCTAGTGTTTGGGTCTTTACACCATAAGCTTAGCATTCTTGGCACAGTGCAGAATCTTCTTAAATCACATGGAGTAATGAAGAGTAATATGAATCCTACTAAGACAGACAAGATAGAAATTGGAGTTTCCATTTTCAAAATTGCATGGAACAAAAAGTGTTTTAAGATTTTGAATTTTTTCTTCCAATTTGGAATATTTACATATATGTACTGAGATATCTTGGGGGAAGGGGCTTAAGTACAAACATGAAATTTATTTATGTTTCATATGTATCCTATACATATAGCCTTATGCACTCTTATATAATGTTTTATATATACTGTTTTAATTATGTTTATGCATAAACAAAGTTGGTTTTAAAGTTGGCATATAAGAGAACAAATGTGGGATTTTCCATTTGTGGTATCATGTCGATACTCAAAAAAGTTTCAGATTTTGAAGTATTTTGGATTCTGGACCCTGGAATTAAGGATGTGTGATGTTAAATTTTGACTGACAGCATTTTTTATGACTGTGAGCCTACTAAGTATGCATCCTGGGGTTAGCCTCATTCACTTCTGTGTGTCCCAAGTTTATCCTGAGAACTTTCTCTGTAATCTATTGTGAGGAGCCTGACATGCTTTGTCAGTGAACCACTGGTTCATGAGGGAGAGGCAAAACATATCATTATGTGTTCTGAGAAAAAGACTTTGGATGCAGGCAGTGTGCCAAATACACTGTGGAATAGCCTGACTCTGAGAGTCACTATGATGGTTCAAGGGTAAGCATGGCGGGCCAATGATAATGGGTGGGTGGCTAAGCTGATGAAGTCAATGGCTGTGGCTCACTTATATTGTGTCTTGCAGGATCCTGGAGCTGCAAGACACAGGGGACCTGGATGTGCTCAAGCAGAAGTGGTGGCCACACACAGGCCGCTGTGACCTCACCAGCCATTCCAGTGCCCAGACTGATGGCAAATCCCTTAAGCTGCACAGCTTCGCTGGGGTCTTCTGCATTTTGGCCATTGGCCTTCTTCTCGCCTGCCTGGTAGCTGCTCTAGAATTATGGTGGAACAGCAACAGGTGCCACCAGGAGACCCCCAAGGAGGTTGGTGTCTTCATAGTCTTGCCATAGTCCAGTCACAGGGTGTCTTCTTAGGCCATTTATTTGGTGGGTGGTTTTCTTTCAGATAGTATTTATCTGAGTCACCTTGTCTGGACATAGCAGCATTGCATATTGGGGAAATATGTCATATGTCATTTTGCTTTTAAATAAACAGACAAAATGTAGGGGGTGTTTTCATGTTTGAACAAAGTGCCAAAGGACAGGCCAAGGCCACTAAAGTCCTGTATTTATCTATAGAGCAGGTACAGCGTGGGCAGCGCCAGAGAGCCCTTCCCCACCCTGCCCCGCTCATGTGCTTCCACCCTGACCTGGAGAGACCACCTGTAGGGTAAGAGAGGAGCCCGCATTCCTTCTTGGTTCTCTTTGGTGTCTCACACAGAGCCATAGGCCCAGTGACCTCAGTAAGCAAGACTTCCCTGATCCCCTGTCGCCCTGCCTTTCCTCTCTCCCTCATTTTCACAAGGCATAGCCTTGCCACCCTGGGAGACACTGGAGCTCTGTCCAGACTAGGTTCTGGGTACTTCTCTCTCACTTTGTACACCAACCAATGCTGATTCTGTCCCTTGACATGTGTGTCTTATTGGGTATTTGTTCTTCAAGGCCACTTTCTGATTTGGTTTTGGAAATGAACTCCTTTAAGGTAGTTTCCCTATAAGAGGTGCCAAAAAGTATCGCTTTGTGATGACCCTCCACCAACAGAAGCATGCACATAGGTGTCTATGGGACAAGCCTAAGCACCTCATACATTTGTGCTCACTGCCTGCTACACACACCCTGGCTTCATCAAGAATCACTCTTCAGTTCATGGATTCTGTAGAGGCTTCTGGAGATAAATCTTAAATAGGAAGCTGTAAAGCAGCTGGCATTCTGTCTAAAGGCAGTCCTGAAGGAGTTTGCCTCATATTCCTGGTTTAGTTTTTTTTCTGGAGGCCAAGATGACACATAAGCTCATTAATTGGCTTCAGAGGAGGGGGGTCAAGGAGAAAAGCAAAATAAACTGGAGCAGGAAATACAAGCAGGCAGGAGAGGGCAGAGCTGGATGATCTCACTTAACCTGGCTGGTGCTGGGAACTGCTACCACTGAACAGCAGAACACTAGCTCATCCTGGCATCTGTTTCGGAGATCTGCCATGATTGGCTGATGGCTCCCTCATCCATCAGTCTGCACGGGAGTTCATGATGGGGGAAGCAGTGGCTGGCCCCTGCCCCTCAGACTCACCACTCACATTTCAGGCAGTAAGCTTGATGCTTTTCCTGTGGATGGATGACACTGCTTAGCCAGCACCAAAGTGTCTTCATGACATCTGTCTTCCCCTTGGGCCTTCCTAAATCTCCATGGGAGGAAAGGAGGGAGGGCTGGGGGAAGGGAGAGGAAGGAAGGAAGGAAGGAAGGAAGGAAGGAAGGAAGGAAGGAAGGAAGGAAAAAAGGAAGGAAGGAGGGAGGGAAGGAAGGAAGGAGGGAGGGAAGGAAGGAAGGAGGGAAGGAAAGAGGGAGGGAGGGAAGGAAGGAAGGAAGGAGGGAGGGAAGGAAGAAAGGAAGGAAGGAGGGAGGGAAGGAAGAAGGGAGGGAAAGAAGAAAGGAAGGAAGGAGGGAAGGAAGGAGGGAAGGAAGGAGGGAAGGAAGGAGGGAGGGAAGGAAGGAAGGAGGGAGGGAAGGAAGGAGGGAGGGAAGGAAGGAGGGAGGGAAGGAAGGAGGGAGGGAAGGAAGGAAGGAGGGAAGGAAGGAGGGAGGGAAGGAAGGAGGGAGGGAAGGAAGGAAGGAGGGAGGGAAGAAAGGAGGGAGGGAAAGAAGGAGGGAGGGAAGGAAGGAGGGAGGGAAGGAAGGAGGGAGGGAAGGAAGGAAGGAGGAAGGAAGGAAGGAGGGAGGGAAGGAAGGAAGGAAGGAGGGAGGGAAGGAAGAAAGGAAGGAAGGAGGGAAGGAAGGAGGGAGGGAAGGAAGGAAGGAGGGAGGGAAGGAAGGAGGGAGGGAAGGAAGGAGGGAAGGAAGGAGGGAGGGAAGGAAGGAGGGAGGGAAGGAAGGAAGGAGGGAAGGAAGGAAGAAAGGATAGAGGGAAGGAAGGAGGGAAGGAGGAAGGAAGGAAGGAAGAAAGGATAGAGGGAAGGAAGGAGGGACAGAAGGAAGGAAGGAAGGAAGGAAGGAAGGAAGGAAGGAAGTCTAGCTTTATTACTACCCTGATGGCTCTCCTGGCAATCCTAAATCACTGGAGAGAAAGAGGTGAAGATAAGGAAAACTCACTGAAAAGAGCAGTTAATGGCTCTATTCAAAGTTGTATTTTGTTAAATTTAAAAATGATTACATTTATTTTAAAAGTTCCTGAGGGGACCATGACTTCCTATTGAACAGAGAAAGCTCTGCAGTGTTCTCTGCAACTATGGAATCTTATCAGTTCCCTGGACATCAAACCCAAGATACCTTGCCTACTGTCACTACCACAGGTCTTTACATATAAGAACATCTTCAGGCAAGCAAGGTGGGTAGTCCCAGAGGTCCTCTGGATAGAAAGAGGAGAGAAAGAACAGGCAAAGGAGTCATTGATTCACCTATTGTATTCCTGCCTGTGTGGATTTGTTTGAGGTCGTGGCTTTCTCCTCTGTCAGCCTCTTGATTTCATTCTGTACAAATGTCCCATAGGAGGGCTGTTTATTTGTTTGTTTGTTGTGGGTGTGCACTGCAGTGACATGAAACTGTCTCTGTTGGCTGATGTGAGCAGGGCATAGGTTCAAGTTCATTGTGTTTTTTGAACTGGGAGGCCTTGACTACTTTCAGTATCATCCCTTTAGAGCCCCTAAAGCAGCGATCATTGTAGTTGTGGTCACCCAGAATTAGAGAAAGGGTGGTGGTGGGGGGACACAGAGGTAGAGACAGAGAGATGGAGAGAGACAGAGAGATAGAGGGAGACTGAAAGACAGATACAGAGACATAAATAGGAAGTACAAGCAAAGGGAAAGCACAGAAGACCACACGATGACCAGCTTGGGAAGCACACACGCTTTTGTTTGCTTCTTCTTTGCCAGCACCTCTTCCTGCTTTCTCACTTTCACATAAATCCACACCCTCTGATATAGAGGAATATGCTTTCAGCTTGCGCTTCCTCAATGTGAACCTTCTTGCCTGGCAGACAGAAGCACGAATCCTCTCCACCTTCCACTCCTATTCAGATGGGCTAGATGAGAGCCTTTCCCCGGTTTGCGTAAGTCTCCAGCTTCCAGATGAAGTTTATCTCATGTTCCTCCTCACTTTCCTTTACAATCTTGTCTGCACGGACCCTTCTTCTCCCTCCCAGGATGTTTCTTCACTTCTTTGGCAGCTGCAGTGTAGCTTACCAGTCTCCAGCCTCTAGCTCGAGCTGTCCTGACAGTAGCACTGAGAACCACTAGAGGACAGAGGAGCCCCATCCTAACCAGCACATAGTAGGACTACAGTGTTGGGCTGACTAGTAGTTAGTGATGATTATTGGGGCTTGAGGATGTTAGTGTAGAGAGATAAGAAATTGGTAGAAATCATTGAGCTGGAGATGAGATGGGAGAGTGGTATTTCAGGCAAGGCAAACAAAGGGCTAACAGGAGGTAAGGGGCCTGAAGGAGAAGCTAGTAGAAGGATCTGAGGAAGGAGGATGGGGTCTCCTTCCAATGTCTCAATGTCAGGGTAAGGGTTTTGAACCTGTCATCTAGGAGCAGAGGATGGGCCAGAAATGGCAATATTTTAGAATTATATCTTTAAAACTGTGGCAAAATAATGAAGGTGTTTAATTTAGATCCCCTTCACATTGCTGCTGGCCCATGTTTTATGGAGCAGCATTACAATTAGATGAGGCTATCTGGAAACTCTTGGAATGTTTCGTTTTGGGATGCCTGCTATATTTCTTAAGAGCTGAAAACCTGTCTTTGGGTGGAGCCCAAGCTGTGTTTAATGGGTTGTGCTGCGATGTCTTCAGAGTTTAGACACCTTTTTGGGAAAGAGTAGTAATGTGCAATCAACCTCTTAATATTCATGTGCATTTGAGCTCATATTTTTTCGGAGGAATCAGACAATTATGTAGTTACCCAATGCAGGTGAGTGCACCAAGCTCTCAGGGATGCAGTTAAGAGCCACCCGCTAGATTTATGGGGATGTGGAATCGTTGCTCTGAGGATGAAATATTCATGAAATACAGATGAGAACTGCACAAATGGGAGCTGACATGAGGGGTGAGGGATGAATCATCCATCACTGGGCTGCAAGTTGGAATTCTGGGTTTTTCCTGCCTTGCTCGCCCTGCACCATGTTTCCATGGTGGACGGAGGCTGACAGAGGCCAGGATGGCTGGGCAGAGGGAGACAGTATAGCAGCAACCCCTTTCTTCCGACTTAGAGACCAGCATCTGTGTGGATATCCCTCAAGGCTGTTCCCCTATGGGTGGATAGAAACTAGGAGACCTCTCTTTAACTTTATACCCTGCCTCACCTCCTTTGCAACACAAATAGAATACCATCTTCTTAATCCTTGTCAACAACATTTGAGGAAGGCTTTCTAACTACAGCTCAGGAAACCAAGACTGGCACATGGATGATACATCTGCCTCCCCGCACCCACCACCTTCTGAGGGTGGCTTGTCACAGGGCAAGGACACTGGGCATTCTCAAGGTGTACGGGGTCATTAATTTCTACCTAACATTTTCTGGAGGATTTTTAAAAATAAGGGATGAGACTCAATTCTTCCTTGGGTCAGATTCTAGCAAAGCATCCCTTAACCCTGGTTTTTGTCTTCTGTTGAAAACTGAGACTAGCTGTCAGACAGTTTAGTACCTCACAGCAGTTAGCCCAGAGCCTTCCAGTAAGAAGGCATGGAGCACGTACGCACTGCTGAGTATCTTAGAACCCGGTCCCTGTGACCACTGCCCCCCATCTCCTTTCTAATTGGTAACTTTTTACCTCCGCCTGCTTCAAGGCCTCCTGTACTTCCTTACCTCTGCATCTGAATTGCTTGGCCCACTCTGTGGAACACAGGAGCTCTTGTTAGGGAGTGATGAATATAACTGAGGTATCGAGCATTTTCTATATGCCAGGAACCAAAGATGAATGTTTTACCAAGAACATTAGCTCATCTGGTCATAGGAGCTCAAATATATTTATTGAATGAATGAACCAGTCTGGGCTCCTATAAAGAAAATGTTATTAAATGTTAAATTGTTGTATAATCATTGCAGCTGGATCAATGATGTTGAATTCTGGCTGCATATCAGAGATGATTAATTCTGGCTCAGTTTCCATAGGGTCATATTAAGAAGAACTGGAAAACTATAATTTACAAAGTCTCTGCATTTGTTTGTAATAGCCTACTAAGGATTAAAACTGTCCATCCTCTTTCCATCAAGGTGAGGAAGGGTGAGTGTGGTGTGGTAGGAAAGAAGCCCAGTGTTGGATTTAGGTGGCCGTGGGCACTGTTCTCAGTGCTGCACTCTCCGTGGGTCATCTTGAGCAGATCTCTCCAGTGCCACAGTCTCAGCTCATTCCTTCGGGTCCTGTTGTTCCCATCTGTTCTTTGAAGGGCTTGTTTGTTCCCTCTCATTTCCCTGCCAAGGAATCCTTGTGAGGGAGGTGACTGGACACTCTTCCACAATGCTTTAACACCTGACTAATCATCTCCTGGCTCATTTTCTTGTCTTGAAATTCAACCTATTTATTTTCACCTAATCATAACACCCAGACCCGAACCCAGTTTCTAGCACCCTTGAAGAGGATGGTGTTGTTCCCATCCATTGGGAGTCATTTACTCCCTGGTGGGTTTCAATGGTAGCAAGAGGACACTTCCAACAACCATCCAGGTCAGGCGGGGAATCCCTGAGCCCTGCTTTTGTTCCTGACTACCTTAAAGAAGGAACTGTTGGATTCCAATCAGAGTCAGCTTTAATGGGTCCCACATGTAGCAAGCTGTTACATAGATGATAGTTTAGTTAATTACCGTTTTTCAATTCACCATATTATTTCCACGTTGGTGAACAACGGCTTAATTACAGAACTTTATCTCTGCCTGAGAGAGTTTCTCTGGTCACCTCTGTTTCTGTGTCTGCCTTCATGCTTAACATGGAATGAGGAATGCAGAGCTGGATTCCAGGCAATTTGTGGGTAAATGCAGTCAATGAATCTTACGCCATATTCAGGAAGGTTGAACTAGGTCAGTTACCTATGGTAGATTAGTGAAGGGAGACATAAGTTTCAGATTTTTTTCCACAACTGTCATTACCTGTCTGAACACAGAAGCCTTGGGATAATGAGGATGTAAACTGATGTAGTTCACATAAAAAAGCCCATCATTTGATTTGCATAACATTATAGAATCATCATTTTGTCTGAAAGGATTGTTATTCAAATCACTCTTGCCACTTTCCCTGCTTAAGCTGACTCTCTCTGCCTCTTCTTTCCTTGGCCAGAGACATACAAGTTCTGAATGGACATGACCTTGCATGTGTTAAATTTGTAGCCCCGGTGATACCAGAAAACACATCGACAAAGCCCCTGACTATGGTGGTGTGGTGCTTCTTGCCCCTTAGTTCTGGCTTTTAGACTAAGCAGCAGGCATGGACAGTGGAAGGTGTAGAGTCTCTGAGGCAGGCTGCGTTCATTTTCCAGGGAGGTCAGGATACATTTAGAGTAGCTCTGCTCATTTTTTTCACAGAGTTAACGAACCAGTACAGGAGACTCCTGATGGGGCCTTCTTCACCCAGGGCTTAGCTTAGTCTTGGTGCTCCTGGGATAATAGAATTTGAATAGAAAGAGGTCCTACTGATAAGAGAAAGCTGGATTCGTGACAGCTGTTTGGCATGGGAAGCTCTCTCTGGCAAATTTGTTCAATTGGTGTGAACATGTTCTGTGTATCCTGACACGGCAAGGTTAGAGGCTAATAGATAACCACAATTGGGAGTTGATTTGCACTGCACGGCTTCACACTCCTTGAAACTGGTTCATCCATCCTTAATTTGAGGCAGGGAAAAATACACTAGGTTAAAAAACTATTCAAGATTTTACATCAGATATATAGGAATAGCAAGTCAACACAAATCAGACTCGACGTTTTAGTTGTTGGTGGAGGTAGTGGTAAAGATCACGGTAGCAGCAGCAGTGGTGCATGCATATGTATGCACATGTAGAGATTTTTTAATTTTATGTAACTCTGTCATATCTTGGGCCTATTTTTTATGCTATAAAATTTCTATTGGAAAAATAAAACATGTGCTCCTGAGTATTCTTATGTGTTTCCTTTTGGTTTTGATTTTTTTCTTTCTTTTTTATTTTATTTTATTATTATTTTTTTTTTAGATAAAACTTGATGGTGGGTGGGTCCTGAGGTGAGGGAAGATCTCAGAGGAGTTGAGGAAGGGGAAAGATTATGATCAAAATATATTATATGAATTTCTCAGCATATAAATAAACTTAAAAAGAAATATTCATCCTTGGGTTAGTCTTTATCCTAAATACTTTGATGTTGCATGACTTCCCAGCTGCATTAAAGTCTAAGTTATTGTCTGTGCCCTACCTGCACCCCAGACCATCACCGCTTCCCATTTTGTGCTTTGAATGTCAGTCCTGAAGGCATTAAACTAAAAGGCCTCTCCTCCTCACATTTTTTCCCACAGGACATTGATTGGAACACCCCACCAAGTTATATTTGTTCTCTGGCACTGGGTAGAAAGTGGTGTCTCTTTATAAGAGATTCTCAAATTCCTGTACCCCTAGGGTATTCTTATACAGGAAGTTGTCCTGTCTCTCCAAAGACAGCACATGCTTCCAGAGTATCTGCCTGGGCCAGGACTTAGATGGTGTTAATAAAGGGTCTGGGCTTTTCCTATAGCTGGTGAGAATCCAGAGTTAGCAGATCTGGGACCAAGACAACTTGCTTCCTTGCCTGTTGCAAATTATTAGCCTGCAGTGCAACTTAACTTTCTTCCATTCCAAATGGATATCTTATAGTACTGAAGAGAAAACAGGAAGAAAAGTTGCCTATCCAACTAAGTGGTTCTTTGAAGGGAGCTCAGAAACATCATTCATTAGCTTTCTTCTATGGAAACCATAGGCTATAATGAGGGCATCTGGCTCATCTAGACTTCTACAAGTTTTACTGGCTACAAGGGAGAGAATATTGTTTCCTCAATCCTTAAAAGCATCTGAAACTCTATCCCAATGTCTCCATCTTAACACCCTTCCTTATGCCTTTGCACATTTTGGTGGGATGAAGATGGTATATAAATACCTTCACCAGCTGAGTTGTGGCACTGATTTTGGTAAGGGCAGACAAAGGGGTCATTTCTTTGATTGCAATGGGTGTTTTTGGGGGGGGGGTAGGTTGGGTTTTGAGACAGGGTTTCTCTGTGTAGCCCTAGCTGTCCTGGAACTCCCTCTGTAGACCAGGCTGGCCTTGAACTCAGAAATCTGCCTGCTGCTGCCTTCTAAGTGCTGTGATTAAAGTCATGCGCTGTCACTGCCCAAAGGGGTCATTTCTTAGAGCCAAAGCTACATAGGAGATCACAGCAGCTGAGAAAGGCTGAAGTTTTGTAAGCAGAGCCAGGCCTTATCCTGGTGTCCAGGCCCTGAGGCCACAGAACAGAATGCTAGGTATGGCAGAACTGCTTTGGGGTGAAGTTCCAACCATTCTCTGTCTGAGTCTGTCCGTTCAGTGGGAAATGTTACGTGCCACTGCCACACTATTATAAAATGAAGATAGCCATTTCCACAAAACTCACCAAAACAAACTATAGATTATTTAAGAAGCCATCAACAGTGAGCTGGAGCCCCAAATATTAAGTATAAAATACTATTGTAAAAGTTGTATAAAAAGAAAGGAAAAGGTTTTCCTTATATAAAAACAATTTTTAAAAACCCACAAAAACAGATAAGACATGCACTGAGAAGAAATTTTTACAGAGTTACCTAAACCATGGTATGAAACAATTTAACAAATAACTTGTATTTGGTTTGCTATATCAATAGATTATCCTTAATTTGCTGTGGTTCAACTATAATAATTCTCCTTTACCATGGTGCAAAAGCAACATGCAATCATCAGTTTACTCCTTCAGATTTTTAGTCTTTTCCTGGGCGAGCGCCTATGTGGTCCTATTTTCTGATAATACTGAGAAGCAGCAGAGAGCCACACTCCTAGCCAGCTACAGATAACCAGTTAAAAGCACCAATCCTCTAGGCCATTGTTGCTAGGTGAGGATGCCTGGTAGTTAAGGTAACTACATTATGACTGGTAATATTTTCAATTTGCACTAAGACTGTTACAATTTAACATTGTAAGCTGAGGAGCATTTACCGCTTTTACATTTTGGAAGGAGCCGATAGAGAAATGTCATGAATAGTCTTGAACTAGGCAAAACAGAGAATAACATCTCCACCCATGTCCAGCCACTTTTCCTGTGGCATTAGCTACTCACAGGTATTCTTTTCTCTGAAGTACTTCCCAGCACTGAAGAGCTAAGTTATACCCCTGGGAGGCAGATCATTAGAATCATGGGTGTTTTCAGTGTCTATTCAATTACTTCCAATGTCATTTCCATTTATGATACGAAGCCAATTTCTATAGTGTTCCCTCACCCTCTGACCAGTATGCTCTCTGTTATACAGTTTCTTCCTGGCCTAAAATGAGTTCTTCAGTGTCTCATGGAAGTTGTCAGTTTTCTTACCTTGGGAGATGCTCTGGAAACCACAGTATGTGTCTTACCAGAAGCTAAGAACAGTATACCAGCTGTGAACTCAGGGACATGCAGATAGTAATGATTTACTTTTCTATAAGGCAGGGTGGGATGGCACAAGGAGTGAATTTCAGGGTGTTTTAGATCTTTGCCAAGGTGAGAAATACTGACTTGAGTCCTCCTCATATTGACTTTTTGGTTGGTATCATATAACAGGAGGAGAGTGTATACCCTTTGTTCCAAGTGGCCTCCTAGTGGGGAGGCCCTGTTCTTTATCCCCATAGGAGCTCAAAGCAACCATTGAGGTAACCTCTGCTTTGCATGGTCATTTCTTCTTCTTTCTGGAAGCATGTCAAGGCTTCAGCATCTCTTGATATATTTAAAATACCTACAACATAAACATGTTCTGTTCCTTTCTCTGACATATGCTTTGAGCACTAGAGAACTGACAAGACTGTATTTTAGAAATGAGCTTTGACACAGTATTTTTCTTGGGGTCTGAAATCAGAAAGGGGCAGATGTAGCCACCATCTTGCCTGAAATGTTGGTACCCACAGAGTCATAAATGGTGCTGCAGCTCCTACCCTTATTTGGGAGATGATACAGCTCATTTCCTGGACAGTTGTCCACTTCACTGGGGTGTGAGGGAGGACTAGGGAAGCAGATGACATCTTTCTTGAATTCTCCTCCAGTATAGTGACCACCTTAATTTATTTGAACATTGATGATACAGCATCAGTTTACTTGAGAAGAATTATAGTAGTCATTATAGTCTTTATTTGCATTCTTTAGCAGATAAATAAACCAAAGGTCTTCTGTCATGTCCCCCACGGTGGTAAGACAGGGTCAAAGGTGAGCCTACCTATTTGGGAAGCCGTAAGTCCTCTTGACACCTCCTTGCCCCTGCTCTTCTCCCCACTTAAGCTCCAATGTCCCATTAGCCAGATATGAATATGCTTCCCCTCTGGGATGAACTAAAGATTCTACACAGAAAAAAATAGGTTGCCAGGTAGGACAGAGTTGCTTTCATAAAGTTTTTGCACACAGAACTCAGAGGTTCTAGGAGCCTCTAACATTCATGGGGTTGGTGGCATGAAGCAATGACATTATTCTAAACCTGATCTTCTTCATGTAAGAAAGGGGTGACAGTATCAAGCCTTGGAGGGATGTGGATTCAAACTCCAAATGCATGGGGCACATTAGGGGATCCAGACCATTTCCTCTATTTTCCTGGCACTCTATTTATCTCCTCCTGTGTCTGACAGCTCTTCAGAGCATCTTGTCATGGGGTTGCCCCTGGGCATTTCAGGGATCCTAACCTGAGTGTGGGGGTGTGGGGGAGCTTCTGATGCCTGCCGTCTGGATCATTGCCATATACAGATTAGTGTTCTAGCATATGGATTCCCTGGATAGCCAAGGGTTGATCATCTGATTGAGGGAAGGAGGGAGCAATAGGGAAAACTGTATGGCAAGCTCAATAGTCCTGGTAACTCCAGGTTTCCAAATTTTGCAGCCAACAGGCCTCAACACACCCTTAGAATGTCCTTTGACCTCCCTGTGCTTCCTCTCTCCAGGACAAAGAAGTGAATCTGGAGCAGGTGCACCGGCGCATCAACAGCCTCATGGATGAAGACATTGCTCACAAGCAAATTTCCCCAGCGTCCATTGAGCTTTCCGCCCTGGAGATGGGGGGCCTGGCTCCAAGCCAAGCTTTGGAGCCCACGAGGGAGTATCAGAACACCCAGCTCTCAGTCAGCACCTTTCTGCCTGAGCAGAGCAGCCACGGCACCAGCCGGACACTGTCGTCAGGGCCAAGCAGCAACCTGCCACTGCCACTGAGCAGCTCAGCCACTATGCCCTCAATTCAGTGCAAACACAGGTCGCCCAATGGGGGACTGTTTCGACAGAGCCCGGTGAAGACCCCCATCCCTATGTCCTTCCAGCCCGTGCCTGGAGGCGTCCTTCCAGAGGCTCTGGACACCTCTCATGGCACCTCCATCTGACCGTGTCGCCTGCCCTCCTGCCCGCCCATCCACCCAACCCACCCGACCAGCAGAGCTTTTTAATACAAGAAAATGACAACACAGACCACACACACACACACACACACACACACACACACACACACAGAGACTCTTTCATTTTTCTTGTACATACGTGTAAATAATGACAGAATGGAGTGGGGTAAAAGTGTATTTTGAATATTCCCAATTTTCGAAGTCAGTAAAAAAAAAAAAAGAACAAAAACTGTATGAATGACTTTGTAAATTTTGTTCTATATGAATAAAAAGGCAAATTACTTGTGATCATTCTGAAGTGCCAAAGGAGCCCCCCCCCCCCCTGTTCCTGGGCCTTTCTGAGGGCAGGAAGAACCATCAGAGAAGCTCCTGGCTGCTGGGGAGAAGGAAGACATGAGAGCCCCGAATGCTGCTTGCTGCCGTCCTCACAGCTTTCCCTCATGTCCTTTTCTTACAAGCCCCTCATTCCTCCTTCAGTGTCCTTGGGTAGATTCAGAATGTGTCTGGGTCTGGAGCCCATGTTGGGTGGGCCCATCTGTTCCCTGAGCTGTAGGGCAAACTGCCCTAGACATGGCCCTAGACAATCAGGCTCAAGATGGTAAGGTCACTGTGTGTCACAGTGTGTAGCATGCATTTGTCCCCAGGGCCTCAGAAAAGATGCCCATATTGAGGTCACAATCTCTGAGGCTTTGATACCAATGTGTTTGAACAGCATATTGTTGGTCTTTTTTAAAAAAACAAACAACAAAAAAACTCTTTTTCTACTCAGAAGAATCAATTAGCAAGAGACTATAGGAAAGGAGGGCAGACACCATCTAGGTAGAGGTACGACTGGCCTGCGTGGGACATCTTCTGGGTGAGAGATTGAGGGGTGGAGGGATGTGAAGCCAGGTAAAGACTGTTTGCTTGAATTAGGAGCCACAGCTCTGAGGAAGAGAAAGTGTGGTTTACAAACACAGAGAGTAGGAGCATCATGGTCACAGGTAAAGGTTTCTGAAGACAAGAGTAGGTGGAAGTGTCTCCAGATGATGGGCAGACTGAGGATAGAAAAGAGAGACCACAGAGAGAAGAAGCTTGGCATTTTTGAGAAGCATAGCTGTGTAATGTTTGAAGCAAAAGATTCCTCTGCCCTAATGAAGCTATCCAGAGTCCTTAAAGACATGCCTTTAGCTCTTTATGATGTCAGCTAAACAGGACCAGGTGTCAGCACAAGCCCCTTCTTCAGACTTTACTGCCTTTTCTCCACCAGTAGATTAAATTGGCCAGCCCACAGCAGGGATCCTTTAAGCTCGGGGCATCTGACATCCTCTGAGATGGTGAATTTGCTGGGAAGTCCTGTTTCATAAAACAAGGCTAATCTAAGGATCTTGCCTCTCTGTATTACCCTTTGAGGGGTAACTAAACTGTAGAACTGGAAATGATCCATCAAGAGTGACCTGAGCTGTGCCGCTAAAAGTCCCCCCCCCTTTGGAAGACCAAAGTGTCTCTAATCCCCTACAATCCTGGGATGTAGAACATGACCCCATCTGACTTCAAGGGTATGGGGGCTGATCCCCAAATCACAAATCAAGGTGTAGAGATCTTGGAGAAATATAAAGTCCTGTCAGTTGCTGCTTCTATCTCTAATCATGTAGAGTGGTTATCCATGGGTATATATGCACATATAAACCCATGGGGGTGATAACTGGCCCAAGATGAAATAACTTCCCCAAATCCATAATGATATTAGTGAAGATGAAAGTGTGACTATATCACACAGTCAGCTAAAAGCACCAGATGAAGAGAGTGCTTATCTGTTTGTTATCTTGGGCTCCTGGGATGCCATGATGCTAGTGTTACTAAAGAGATCTGTTCACATTTCTCCAGTCAGTGTGCAGAGCTTGGAGACAGGTGTAGATGGCAAAGCCTGGGCGGGCTCCCATCGCCCTGACGGTCTACAGGCTTTGCCTTCCTTGCATCCACACATTGGGCAACTTGCACTGGAGGATTAATTTTCATATATATAATCTCCATTTAAAAAATCAAACTCTGGTCTCACTGCCTTATCTTACACCTGTCTGTATCCCAAAGATGACATGGTTTCGTTGGTATATCATAGATATGGATATCTTTGGTTAGGAGTAAGAGACTGTGTGTGTGTGTGTGTGTGTGTGTGTGTGTGTGTATGTGTGTGTGAGCGTTCATGTGTGTGTGTGTATGTGTGTGGGAGGGAGGGAGAGAGAGAGAGAGAGAGAGAGAGAGAGAGAGAGAGAGAGAGAGAGAGAGAGAGAATCTTTACAGGGAAAATGTAATGCTTCTGGTCATTCATAACACCTCATAGTATTTAGTCACCATATTTATGTCTTTTTTTCCCTACCCTTGGTATGAGGGGAAATGGTTGGTATTCAAGTAAGTTCTCTAGGGGGAGACAACAACCATAGCCAGATTCTTCCCAACTCAGATATCTGTGTCAGCTCAGAATGTATCTTTTTCATGCTTTGCTCTGTGGATTTATAACTGTTTAGACTCTTCCATACATTTTAGGTATATTTTGTGCCTTCAGACACTGCAAATAATAATCAGCATTTGGATTAAAGTTGTTTAATAATAAAACGTGTCTACTCCTAATGCTCTTATTCTCTGGGATGAGGTGTACTGGTGTTTCTGGGTGTGCTGAAGCCAGGTATCGAATTCTGCCTGTGGCCATGCACAATTGTTGGGGAACTTTTCTCAGGGATTTATGGGGATAGATCATGCCCTCTTTACCCTGTGTATATCTGCTGTCCACTGATACCAGCCAGCAGGCAGAAGGAGGAAAGACCAGGCAGCAATTCCAGGCTTATGGGGTTAGTCCATCAATTTCCTTTACAAGATTGAGTTCTTGGAAAGCTCTTAGGGAGAACTGGGCCATAGCACATATTGTGTCTGGGTATCATTTCTCATGCCAGCTGGCTACTTTGCTTTTCTCATCTTTGTGTTCACTCTGGCCTCAGATCACCCTTCCATCTGCATGCTTAGCCATCATGGGATCCCTATTTTGACCTCTCAATGTATGTCCTTTGTAAGGTCTGTGTGTTCCTTTTTCTCAAGGACATGCCCTACACTTAACTGTCTCCCTGACTGGGCTCCCTCCCCATAACCTTCCCAATGTTTGTATTTCCCAGCCTTACCTACATTTCAGTATTCCCCTTGATTTCTGGAGCTTCATGGAGAAAAGAACATTGGGTAAATCAGGAGGCTTCAAGAAGGCCGATTTTCAGGGTAAAGGTCTTAATTTCTGGACACCCAAAGAAGAGTACCGGGCCCTTACTCTTCCAGCTTTGAAGCAGTTATAAGATTTTCCTGTATGAGGTCATGGTTTTGAGACAGGAGATGTGGGCAGAGGAAATACTCTCCCACATTATCTACACAGACACTGCTAACTATAAGAACACTCTAAAGTACTCTGCTTTCCTAAGGAAAAAAAAATTAAAGCCCCTACTCCTAAATTCTATACCATACAAATCACATCAGGGCTAAACTAATTCTCTACTTAATCATTCCTTTGAGTTCTGGAAAAGGAGAAATGACATACAAAAAAAGGAGGAAAGGCCCACCGGGCCTCATGGCCTTGACACAGTGTGTATTTTCTATAATCCTCACCTCTGCTTCTTCACCGCACAACCTCTTACTTTAATAATAAAAAAGAAACCATATTAAATATTTCAACATTATTAAATGTCATAATTACATCTTAAGTATAATTATGTATCTCACATAATAAGAGGTATGGAAAGCATCTAATGGGTATCTTGGCTCTCTTGTGCCTCTAACTTCATAGGTTACTTTTTTAATAAGCCTACATTTTCAAATGTAAGTGTTTATGAATGAACACCCATGTCTTAAAGCCTTGTCTTGTACTCTTAGGTTTGGCAAGACAAGATTAGATAAAGTCTAAAAAAATGCTAACTTGTTTTTCCTGGGTATGGATATAATAAACAAGGCAGCATTTCTTAATGCAGCACTTTCTAATTTTTAAAACATTCTCTTATTTCATGCCATTACTGATTTTTGGCAGATGAATTTATACTTGATTCTTCTCAGATAAAGAGATTCCAGATAATAACTCCTTTCCTTGTCAATAATCTTAGTTATTGCTTTATTTTTTCTCTCAGCAGTATGTTAGTCAGAAGAGATAAGTTAAGAAAGGACTACACAGAGTCCCAGTATAGGTGGTGAGCTTTTAGGCACTGCCTATGAAAGGAAAGGATAATTGTCAGTGTAGTCTGATAACCTCCAAGCCCCACAGCCTGAACCAGGACACTGAGCTCTGGTGACAGCAGGGATCTTCTTTGTAGCAAGAACAGCTCAAGCTATGGAAAGGTGAGATGACACAATGGCCAGATTTTGAAAGAAAGACTATCAAACAGCCCCCCTGAACATTTAGGGTGAGTAGTTCAATGGTATTCAAAGAGCACTCAATGATGGCGGATTCTAGCATGGAGTTTCCAGGATAAGAAAGGGTCAGGGCACAAAGAAAAACCAAGTATTCACCAATATATTTACACTCAAATATACACCTAGACACATTGACATATGTGTATACTCATCTATAAGGACCCAGATCTATGCAGACACATTTATCCTATCACTACATGTGTTACATTTAAAAAGCAGAGTCACAGGCTTGAGTGCTGGAGGCAGCGGAGCTCTGCTCACCAGAGTTGAAAAACAGGACCGATGGGAAGAAGAATGCTGTGTTACGGCATTTTTGCCCAGTGCACAGCTTCAGTGGAACAGTAAACCAAGTAGTTCCATTGAGTCAACTCCTAAGGTACAAGGCTTATCTCTGGGAAAGTGGCTTCATTCATGCCAGGCATCTTGGTGCACACAGTCAACTCTCTTGTTATTAATTGCTTACTTTCTTACTCTAAAATTCTGATTTTTTCAGGCCAGCGAGATGGTTCAGAAAGGGAAAGTGCTGCCAAGGCTGAAGACCTGAGCTCAATCACCAGGACAACCGAGTAGAAGGAAAGAATCAACTGTCCTCTGACCTCCACACTTGTACCATGGTGTACACACACACACACACACACACACACACACAAATATATATATATATATATAATTTAAAAATTCAATAAATAATTTAAGAATTCTGATTTTTTTTACCAGAATCTCTGAAATATGAAAAAAAAGCCAAAACATTCTTCAAGATATCTCATTTCTATATAAAATCTATGGCCATATTCATATCAATAACCATTTCATGGGTGATGCATAAGTTTCTAGGGAGTCTACTATACTTTATATATGGAAGCATTCTCTTCTTTTTAGATCAACCATCCAAGACAGATATTGTTAAAGAAAGGAAAACTTAAACAGAAAGTTGTGGTCCCATTCAGTGAATATACTCACTCACCTGAGGAGGATGTTGTTATCCACTGGATCTAGGTTGATCTTCTCTGTCCTAAAGCATGGTGTTGTGGGCACCAAAAAGTGTTCTTAGCATCTACGTATACTAATTTCTCTTTGGTGGCCTCCAAGTGTATAGGTGAAGGTTATGGCAATGGTTAATTTTGGTTGTCAACTTGATTATACTGAGCAGGACCTAGATTAGTGCAGCATACTTCCAAGTATGCTCAGAAACTCTTCCCAAAAGACATTAACTAAGGAAGAAGCTATGCTCTGCATAGCAGTGGTTACGTCACTATATTTGGGAGTCTATATTTAACATAGACAGAAAAAGAGAAAAACTCCAGTCTGGAGTCAGTCTCTTTCTTTGACCTTGGCCACTTTAATGGATGCTGCTCTGCTCTAGAATACTCTATGGCTATGGTGGAAACTCTGAGCCCAAAGAAGTAATTCCTCTTTTTGAGTTGTCTTGTCGAGTATTTTGTGACAGCAATGAAATATCTAACACATAGAATTATTACCAAAAGGAATGAACTCATTGTTGTGATAAAACCTGATCATGTGATTCAGAAGTCTCTGGAACAGGTTTGCTGAGATAAGGTGGGGTACAGGTGGGCATCACACTGAAAAGCTTCAAGATGAAGGCTAGAGAATTTCTAGGGTGTTGGGAGAAGAGCTCAGTGATTCTGGTGGGCTTCCAAAGACTGGAATGCCAACAGGGTTGAAAACAGGCAGCACTATGTTTGCGAGGTTCCAGTGGAAGTGAAGACTGTTGCAGGCTGGGAAAAAAAGCTATTCATAAGCTGGGAAGAATGGTCTGCACTTTTTCTTTGTCATGATACTTTGTTAAAGACTAACCTTAATAGACTTAGAAAGAGCAATTCTCAAATTCATCTGGAATAACAAAAAACTCAGGATAGTTAAAACTATTCTCAACAGTAAAAGAACTTTTGGGGGAATCAGTATCCCAGACCTCAAGTCTGGGATACTCTGGGAACCTCTACAGAGCAAGAGTGTTGAAAACTGCATGGTATTGGTACAGTGACAGGCAAGTAGATCAATGGAATAGAATTGAAGACCCAGAAATGAACCCACACACCTATGGTCACTTGATCTTTGACAAAGGAGCTAAAACCATCCAGTGGAAAAAAGATAGCCTTTTCAACAAATGATGCTGTTTCAACTGGAGGCTAGCATGCAGAAAAATGCAAATCAATCCATTCTTATCTCCTTGTACAAAACTCAAGTCCAATTGGATCAAAGACCTCCACATAAAACTACACACACTGAAACTAATAGAAAATAAACTGGGGAAGAACCTTGAGCACATGGGCACAGGAGAAAATTTCCGGAACAGAACACCAATAGCTTATGCTTTAAGATCAAGAACTGACAAATGAGACCTCATAAAATTACAAAGTTTCTGTACGGCAAAGAATACTGTCAATAGGACAAATGGCAACCAACAAACTGGGAAAAGATCTTTACCAACCCTATATGTGACAGAGGGCTAATATCCAATATATACAAAGAAGTCAAGAAGTTTGACTCCTGAGAGCCAAATAACCTTATTAAAAATGGGGTACAGAGCTAAACAAAGAATTTTCACCTGAGGAATTTCAAATGGTTGAGAGGCACCTAAAAAATGTTCAACATCCTTAGTCATCGGAAAAATGCAAATCAAAACAACTGAGATTTCACCTCACACCAGTCAGAATGGCAAAGATCAAAAACTCAGGAGACAGCAGGTTCTGGTGAGATTGTAGAGAAAGAGGAACACTCCTCTACTGCTGGTGGGATTGCAAGCTGGTATAACCACTCTGGAAATTAATCTGGCGGTTACTCAGAAAACTGGGCATATTACCAGAGGACCCTGCTATACCACTCCTGGGCATATACCCAGAAGATTCCCCAGCATGTAATAAGGACACATGCTCCACTATGTTCACAGCAGCCCTATTCAAAATAGCCAGAAGCTGGAAAGAACTCAGATGTCCCTCAATGGAGGAATGGAGGAATGGATACAGAAAATGTGGTGTATTTACACAATGGAAAACTACTCAGCTATTAAAAACAATGAATTCATGAAATTCTTAGGCAAATGGGTGGAACTGGAAAATATCATCCAAAATGAGGTAACCCCATCACAAAAGAACACACATGGTATGCACTCACTGATAAGTGGATATTAGCCCAGAATCTTGGAATACCCAAGACACAATTCACATGTCAAATGATGCCTAAGAAGAAGGAAGAACAAAGTATGGATACTCTGGTCCTTCTTAGAAGGGGGAACAAAATATTCACAGAAGGAGATACAGAGACAAAGGGTGGAGCAGAATCTGAGGGAAAGACCACCCAGAGACCACTCCACCTAGTGATCCATCCCATATACAATTACAAAACCCAGACACGATTATAGATGCCCACAAGTACTTGCTGATTGGAGCCAGATATATCTGTCACCTGGGAGGCTCTGCTAGTGCTTGACAAATACAGAGGGGGACACTCTCAGCCAGCCATTGTACTGAGCACAGGGACCCCAATGTGGGAGCTAGAGAAAGGACCCAAGGAGCTGAAGGGATTTGCAGCACCATAGGAGGAACAATGTTGTAAGCCACCCAGTACTCCCAGAGCTGCCAGGGACAAAGACATTAACCAGATAGTACACAAGATGTTACCCTTGGCTCCAGACATAGGCAGCAGAGGATGGCCTTGTTGGACATCAAAGGGAGGAGAGGCCCCTGGTCCTGGAAAGGCTTGATGCAGCAATGTAGGGGAATACCAGGACAGGGAAGCGGGAGAGGGTTGATTGGGGAAGAGAGGAAGGGGAGATGGCTTATGGGACTTTCAGTGGGGGGACCAGGAAAGAGGAAATCATTTGGAATGTAAATAAAGACTATAACTAAACAAACAAACAAACAAACAAACAAACAAAAAATCCAAGGAGCTACTTTACTTGATGGAAAAAATATCAAGGCATGCCAGCTTTCAGGCTGCCACATGGATATTACTGGCTGTTTTTAGTCAGGTCCACAGTGATAAGCATGGCTAGGAAGCAGAGGAAAAGTCTGAGGACTGCTAAAGGTCCTCAGTGGGTAAAGGTGCTTGCTGCCAAACCTGAGAGTCTGAGTCTGATTCCCAGGATCCACATAGTGGAAGAAGAGAACTAACTCTCACAAAAAGTCCTCTGGCTTCTACAAGTGTGTCATGGTATACACACAATACACAATAAAATAAGTAAACTGCAATAGAAACATCTTTAAGGAATCTGAAATAATTCCTTTTGAATAGAGAGGAAGTGAATGTAATGTCAGGTGGGACCAAGGAAAGTGTGTCTGCTGAAGAGACTGAGGCCATGAGAAAGAATCCAACAACTTTGCCCTGGAACAGTGTGGCTGGTACCTGAGAGCATCTAGGGAACCGGCTGGAACCCACCCATCTTAAACTCAATGATGTAGAGGCTTTGACTTTTTGCAAGATGAGATGGTTTTGAAAAGAGAGCTCTGCAGACACCTGCATGCCCAGGGTCAGCTAGAAAAGAAAATGTTCCCCAGTGTTCAGCAACCAGCTATCCAGAAATCCCAACAGCTGTGGCCCAAGGGGGTCTAATTACTGCCCAGCCTAGTTGGTGGCAGACCTTAAAGTCATTCATTTGATGTTAACTTTTATGCGCATGCAGAATTCATGAGTTTTGAGGTCATTGTAGGCTATCCCCAAGTTTCCCAGAAGAGCCATGCAGGCATGCATGGTGTCAGGACTCCTGCAGGCAGACACTGATAGGGCAGTGTGAAAAGGAAAGGCTGAAGTCAAAGTGGGGACAACAGGCATTAGCCGTGGCAGGGTCAAGGAACATCTGCTGAAGAAAGCTACAGGCAGTGAGCATGCCCAGCCCAAGAGAGGGGCCACATGGATTGTCACCTGCAAGGCTGTAGGGTCAGAGCTGCATTAGAGGCTGGGACTCATACTATATCATAATGTACTCCAGATTCCATCCATGGGGCTTTGAGATACAATGGTTTTGCTGCTGGGTTTTTATATTTCTTTTGTCCTACCCCTAATTTCTGTTGAGAGTGCCTATGGCTATTTTCCCTTTTCTTCTTTTATTAAATACATGCTTCCAACATATGAACCAATGCCACCAATATTTTCAGTACATCTTTCTCCTTAGCTAAACCCTTTTGCAAATACCCTCATGGACACTCTTGTGTACTCTCTTTGGAATGAGACTATGTAGGTGTGATCAGATATTGAAAATATGTAATTTGCTTCTAACTAAACAGGGGCTTATGAATGACTTTGATCTCAGAGAAGACTGAGATTGGGATTTGAACAATGTTGAACCTGCTAAGATGATAGCTAGTTTTGTAAATGATTTGATGAGTGTTTCATTATGAGCTGGGCATTAGCATTTTGGGAGCACAAATGAAAGGAGAAACCTACAGCCACCTCTCTCTCTCTCTCTCTCTCTCTCTCTCTCTCTCTCTCTCTCTCTCTCTCTCCTCCCTCCCCCTCTCTCTCCTTGACATGTTGTATACTGCCTTGTTATGCCTCTTCTTCTCTGCAACGATAGGATGAAATCTCAGAAGCAATGAGCCAAAATTAACCCATTTCCCATTATGTTGTTTTGCTTAGGTGTTTAGTTTCAACAATAAAAGGTCTGACCAATATAGCAAGTATCTGCCTATATCTTATAATGACTAACATATAGTAAAAGCCTCATTACTGTCCCCAAAGTTGGATTGGGCTAGGTATTTTCCCCTAGAGACTTCCTCAGCCAGAAGGGGCATCAGTGTCTTCCAAACTTTACCCAGACATTCCTTTGCCACTCTTTTGACTGGAACCATGTGTACCCCTTGGTTGATGGCTTAGTCCCTGGGAGCCCTGGGGCATCTGGTTGGCCAACATCGTAGTTCTTTCCATGGGGCTGCAGATCCCCCAGCTCCTCCAGTCTGCCCTCTAAGTCCCCCACTGGAACCCTGAGCTCAGTCCAATGGTGGCCAAACCCCGAAACTACTATGGATGATAAGAAATGCATACCGAAAGGAGCTGTTATGGTTGTCTTTTGGAGGGGCCCTGCCAGAGTCTTTGCATATTTTTAAATTCTCCTATTAAAGCTCTAAGTTAACTTATTTAAGTGTTGGATGTTAGGCAAACCCCTGTACCTCACAGCCCCTCCCCACATCAGTGTCTGGGTATAATTCCATTTTGGTTGGTGGTCATCAAAAGTGAAGAATAGAACAGTTTTCACAAGTGTAAGAGAGGTGTGGGAAATGCAATGGCCCTTGGGACCCTGATCCCAATGTCAGGATGTATAGAAACTGGCCAACAGAGGGCCTGTGGCCCAATTCCACAACAAAAACTGGTGGCCAAGATGAGACACAGAGATATGTGAATATGAACAAATTACAGTGAACTCTTTGTATTAACATGTCCCAATGAAACCCATATTTTTGCATCCCAAGATATAAAGAGTGATAAAATATAAGATAATAAAGTCTAGAAAGCCTTTTGCTGTAACTTATAGATAGTGACAGCCTGAGAATATCCTAGCTTACCTTGAATCTCAATGTTTCAGTCAGATAATAATGATAATAATCTCATTTTTACTCTAGGGTTATAAACAACAAAAATACGTAGACCTCAGTGAGTGCTTACTCTATGCCAGAACTTTGTGTTTCATCTCACTGGATCATACCACTGTCATATATGTTATTCATGGAGAGACAGTGAGGTTCTGAGATATTTTCTGATTTCCATGCATAATGTATGAATGAGGTTGGTGGCTATAACAAAATGTCAGAGGCTAGGTAGCTTCAGACAGCAGAAATGTATTTCACACAGTTCTAGTGTTTCTAGTGAGTGTCCATTTCCCTGCTTATGGTTGCTATCTACTTACAGCATGGCAGCCCTCTGCACATCTATTTTGTAAGAGTTAGGGGTCCCACTTACATCCTCCTAATAGAATCAGTTTGGTGACTTAAAACATCAACACTCAAATTTTGACAGGAGCTAAAGGACAAAGACACCAGGAACCTTTATATATGCAAATGTCAACACCAAGCCTGAAACACATGGACACTTGCTATTTTCCTAGGTCAGGCTCCTAAGCAAAAGGAACAGGAAAATATTTTCATGTCCCTTGAGTGAAAACATATTACATATCAATGTGTGACCTGTTTTTACCTTTCGTTCTGGACTTTACAACTGTATGACTTTCCACTGAAATGATCTGCAACTACTAAAATACAACTTTCTCAGTCCACAAACTTCCATCCTCTGACAGCTTTTGTGGAAACTCAGCCATTCTAAATGGCAGTGTAGACTTAGACAAGAGAAGCTGCACCTCTCTTACTTTCTTGGAAGTGAAGTAATTTTTCTTTTTCCTGCATCAGGGTAGAGCCTAGTGAACCCCTATGAGAGATAGTATAGCTTTTTACCCACACAGTAGGTCTTTTGTCACTAAGCACTTGAGTATCCATTGTCCTGATTCTATAAACTTGCTGTTGTCTTCTCAGCACAATATGTTTCTGGAGCCTTGAGTTTGTTTGAAGTTCTTGTAAGGTACCTTTATAAGTAGGCCCTCGTAGATGAGTGCTCCCATGGTGATTTGCCTACCCAGAGCACTTGTCTCTGGACATAAGGTGTCAATCTTGGACTCAGTCAACTATTTCATCTATGCGTTCCCACACAGAGTACTTGGGCAGAAGTTAAGAGTTTTCTACAGGGACAGGGAGAAGCAGTGTTTTTCATCAAGACTCAGAACTGGTGTGCTAGCCTCGGGCCTCATCCTTGCTTTGGTGGGATCTCACTGTATCAGCCAGGACCCTATTTTCCAGGTCCTGAGAGCCATCTCCATGTGATTGACTATTCACAGATAGCCTGTCTATGCTGGGGGAAGATGGCTTGGCTGGGAGCAGATCAATCAGTGCCCTCTCAACCTCTCAGCATGCTAATGGTGGAATGCAGAAAGGATGTCAGTTTGAATGTTGTTGGGGGTTGGGAGGTAGCATCTCTAACATGGGCATTGGCCTTGATGGAAGGCCCAAGGGTGTGGTCTGAGGGTAAGAGTCTTCTGAGGGGTAAGAGTCCTAATCCTATATTCTGTAGTACAACCAACCTTAAGGAGCTTCCTTAGGTGACAACCCTTTATAGGTGCAGTGGCAAACATTCCTTTTTGTTCTTTGGGGAGAAATAAATGCCCATGTTAGAAGCTAAGAGAATATGTATTCTGAGGTCTTTTTACAGTTTTTTTTTCTCCATATGATTGTATTTCAGCTCCTTTCTGAACTTAAGGCTCGGAACCCTGACTGGTTTCCATTCAGAAACATCATCAGATGCAGCTAACTTACTCAACATAGACAGTGCTGGTGGTATATGTAGGAGAAAGCTGTATTTGAGCTGAGCTTTAGGTAGTGATTCTGGAGGGAAACAAAAAGATGGCACCTTGACAAGTTGGGATTTTAAGAGAGAAAATATACAGAAGGATGAACACAAAACCCAAAGGCGTGTAGAGAAGCAACCCTAAGTAAGACCTATGGTTACCCACTTAAAGGCCTGGAGGTTTTGCTACTATGAGAAGGCTACTGACCAGAGCTGAGTCCTACTCTAAGAATAAGACTCCAAGTGTAACTAATACACAGGGACAAGCTAGGGAGAAAATACTGTCTATGTTGGTCCCATGTGTTTGTCCCCTAATCTCTTGTAAGGCCTAAGAACAGTCTAACAAGTTCACGGGCCAAGGAGCCCAGTAAGGCGATTCATGATGATCAACTTCCTAAGAGCAAGATGGAAAGGGATGTGGAAAGATAAGAAAGAAATTAAAGGCTAAAAAAATGAGTTTTACTACACAGCCAGACTGGTCTTGCACTCACTGTGTGACACAAGCTGGTCTCAAACACATGAGCCTCCTGCCTTACCCTCTAAAGCTAAAACTACTGGCTTCCATCACTATATCTTATCAAAACAATTTACCATAGCAGGGTAGAAAGAGAGAAAGTAAGGAAGAAAGAAAGAAAGAAAAAAAGGAAGGAAAGAAGCAAGAAGGAAGGAAGGAAGGAAGGAAGGAAGGAAGGAAGGAAGGAAGGAAGGAAGGAAGGAAGGAAGGAAGGAAGAAAAGATAGCAATTCAGATTCACATGGATTATATGCTGATCACCTCCTAGAATTAATTCATTCTTTGTTCCTGGAGAACCTGAGGCTGAGAGGACGCAAGAGTGGCGTGCGTGGCATTCATGGAAAAGCACACATCTGTCCCTTCATACTGGGGTGTGTGGCTGTAATTTCATCTGCAAGCAGGTCTCAGGACGAGGGAGGAGGGTACTGGCTGATATGGTGAGATCCTACCAGAGCAGTCGGGTAAAAAGCTAGCACAGCAATCTTGGGATGTAAATGGAAACACTGCTTTCCTCTGTCCCAAAGGAAAAACTCTTAACTTGTGCAGAAACTGGAAGCAAGTGTTCTGCATGGGAATGTACAGATGACATATCTGGCTGAGCTTCTGTGGAGCAGGGGCATGTGAGACTGCTCCTCCATGGGTGGCCCAGAAGGATGAGGAATCATGGAGCTCCACACCACACCCTGTCTTGAAATCAGTCAGGTGTGCCTTTGAAAGCAGGTTCTGCTATTTTCTAGTTACACAACCATAGGCAGGCCCGTTATCCTCCCTGTGCATCGGCTCGCATATCTATGGAATCTATACAATGGGACAGAAATTCTGTTTTAAAGGATGAATGAAGAAAGCTTGAAACAAAGCACCTCCAGCTGCCATTAGAACTTGGAATATACCAGGTGCTCAAGCCTTGGTGACCATTTTCAATATAGGAAATATGGTCACAAAGTGCCCAGTTACAATGCCATGATTTTAATATATGACTAAAAGAAATCTTAAAATATATGCAGAAAAGTTCACAAATCAAAACTACTCAACTCAATTCATTTTATAGTGTGAGTTCTCTTGTGTGGCCCTCAATCAAAATAAGAATAAAATATGCTCAGACCTCCCAAAGCCTTCCTGTGTCCCTCTCTAAGTGACACCTGCAGGACCCTAAAGTGGTGCCACTGTAAGATTTTTGAAATTTATATGGGCAGAATCTATTATATTTTTTTACTTTGTTCTTTCAACACTGACTTGAGAGATTTGCCAACATTTCTTCATGAAGTTGGTTTTCATCTCTGTGGAGGATTTCATTGTATGAATGTGCCGTAATTCATGAATTCTTTAATAAGTAGGCTTTCCGTCTGCTTCTGTTTGGGATTACTGTGAAAGCACTGACTCCTGGACTTGGGTGGGTTTGTACATGCCTTTCTATCAGACCCCTGAGTTCCCAGACAGCAGAGGCTGCCATACTGATTTCCAGGCTTTGACTTCCCTGTCTGACAGCTGCTGGTGTCCCACATCTTTCCAGAGCGTTCCATCATGTCTTTTATTTTCAAGCCATGCAGGAAGTGCGGGGAAGCTAACAGTGGCTTTAATGTGCATTGACTGTGATTATTCATTCCTTGGTTTGCTTGAGACAGGGTCTTACTGTGTAGCTTTGGCTGCCCTTGACCTCTCTCTATAGACCAGGTTGCCCTTGAATTCACAGAGATCCACCTGCCTCTGCCTCCTGAGTGCTGGGATTAAGGGTGTGAACAGCCAGCATACTGCGACTGTTCTTATTTGGGTATCATCTTGTGGCCTGTTTCTTGTCTTCACATTTTCTGTTCCTGGTTTCTTTCGATGACGTTGTGGATTGAACTATAGATTTCTGGGTCAGCTTTGCCACCTCATCTGATTGATGTGGGAGGTCCACGATAGTTGGTGCTAGGCCTGCATAGCTTGTTCTGGGTTATATAAAAAGCAAATTGAGCAAGCCTTCGAAAGCCAGCCAGAGCACTCCCTCAATTTCTGCCCCACTTCCTGCTTCAAGATTTCTGCTTCAGTGCTTTCCCTGACTTCCTTCAATGAGGAGTTCTTAACCAAGTCAACATTTTCTCCTCAGGTTAATTTTTGGTAATGTTTTTTCCCAGCAACAAAAAGCAATCTAGGAGAGTGACTATTTACTTTTCTTGTCTTATTGAACAGTCTCCAATAATGTTGAAATATCCTTTCCTCTGGTGGATGTGAGAAAACTTGGTATCTTGCCATGTAGTATAGTAAAGGGAATATATCCCTTCCACCCCTCCTTGCTGTAAGCTTTAACTATGTATATAGATGATGAATTTCCTCAAATGCTTTTTCTGCATCTATTAATATGACCTACACTTTCATAAAAATCCATCTTAGTGACAGACTGAATCATAATTAGTAATCAATTACATGTGCAAATGGAATGAGCGTTTCATACCTAAGGTAAGTAGCATTTAGTAAGCAGGTCATTTTTATGTTACTGAATTGAAATTGTATATGATACATTTTGATCTACATAATCTTGTAATACCTGCCATTATGGTCCTGATGGCTTCAAGAATGAATTGGAAAGCATTTCTCTTGACTTTGTCTTCTGAGAGTTATCATAAAGAATTGGAATAATTGTTTTCTCAAATATCTGGTAGTATCCATAAGTGAATTCATGTATGTCTAATGCTTTCAATCTGTGGGGAGGTTGATAAATTAATGATGTTTTGTTTTTTTTATATTATTAGTTTTATTTAGGTTTTGTATGCTTTGCATGAATTTTGATAGATGAGTACAAAATTTAATTTATTTCATATGGATTTTCAACTTTGTACACATAGCCATTCTTTAATATTTTTCTTTTATTGAATAGATTTTTCTCATACAATACCTGATTCCACTTTCTCTTCCCTTTATTCACCTCAGTCTCTTCTCATCTTTCCTTCCCTCTGAATCCACTCTCTTTCTCATTAGGAAAGGACAGGTTTCTAGGAAATAACAAGTAAATCAAAAATAAGATAAAACAACCCATCAATTGAGGCTGGAAAAGGCAACACAACAGGAAAAAAAAAAAAGAGCCCCCAAAACAGGCACAATTCACACACTCAAGAATCCCATAAAATACACACACACACACACACATATGCACATGTATACGCAGAAGACGTGGTGAGGAACCATGCCAGCTCTGTGCTTGCTGCTTTAGTCTCTGTGAACTCCTATGAACTCAGCCGAAGCAAAGGGTCCTGTTCTCCTGGGCTCCTCCATCCCCTCTGGCTCTTACACTCTTTCCACTCATCTTTCAATTTTTTCTTAGCCCTAACTTACAGTTTATCAATTATTTTCCTTTTTAAAGAACAGGTTTTGTTCTTTCTAATTTTCCCTATTGACTTACCATTTTCAACATCATTGATTTCTGCTTTAATTTGTATTTTCTTCTTTCTTACAGTTGTTTCAAGCTGCACTTCTTTTTTCCCAATTTTTTGTTAGAAACATAGACTGATGGAAAGTACCCAGATGTCTCTCAACAGAGGAATGGATACAGAAAATGTGGTACATTTACAAAATGGAGTACTACTCAGTTATTAAAAACAATGAATTCATGAAATTCGTAGGTAAATGGATGGAGCTAGAAAATATCATCCTAAGCGAGGTAACCCAATCACAAAAAAACACACAAGGTATGCACTTGCTGATAAGTGAATATTAGCCCAAAAGCTCGGAATACCCAAGACACAACTCACAGACCACATGAAGCTGAAGAAGAAGGAAGACCAAAGTGTGGATACTTTGATCCTTATTGGAAGGTGAATCAAAATACCCCTGGCTCACAACCAACCAATAGACTGAGCATAGAGTCCCCAATGGAGCAGCTAGAGAAAAGACCCAAGGAGCTGAAGAGGTTTGCAGCTCCATAGGGGGAACAATAATATGTACCAACCAACACCCCCAGAGCTCCCAGGGACTAAACCACCAACCAAAGAGTACACATGGAAGGACCCATGGCTCCAGCTACATATGTAGCAGAAGATGGCCATTTCAGACGTCAATGAGAGAAGAGGCCATTGGTCCTGCGATGGCTCAATGCCCCAGAGTAGGAAAATGCCAGTCAGGAAAGTATGTCTGTGTGTGTGTGTTGGGGCTTGGTGAGCAGGGGGAGGGGGATGGGATTTGGGATGTTCAGAGGGGTAACAAGAAAAGGGGATACCATTTGAAATGTAAATAAAGCAAACATCTAATAAAAAAAGAAATATAGAATTTTCAATCTTCCTTTGTCTCTCACGTGCACCTCCAAACCTGAGCATTTCTCTGGAAGCCTGGCTTTTCTCTGCTGCACCCTGATGCGTTAGAGAAACTGCATTTTTTTTTTTTTTTAGTTTAAAACACTTGCAACTTTCTCTGTGATGTCTTCATTGACTCATGTGTTCTGTAGAAATGTGCTCTTCAATCTTTGGGAATTCCTAGATTTCTTTCTTCTATTGATTTCTAGTTTAGTTTCTATTTTTTAATGATCTCCTTAATTTATCCAGATTTTGGATTTTCCTGGTAGCTTTCTGTGAGAGCTTGAGGAGAATCTTCCTTGAGCTCTTGTTGGATGCAGTTTATGGATGTGAATTTTTCTGTTGCAGCCTCATGGGGTTACTGACTTTAAACCTGCCTTTATTGATCTACAGCCTGCTGCTTCTGCACATTTCTGATAAAGGAGTGTTGAAGTCTCTAGGTAGAACATGTAGTTAATCTATTTCTCCATGAGGTTCTACTGTTTCATCTATCCTGTTCAGGATAGTGAGAGTTGTTACATATTTTTGTAACCAATCACCTTATCATTACACAACGCCCTTCTTTATCTCTGATACTTTTAATTTTGTGGGTGTATGTTTTAAAATTAATACAGCTTCTTTCTTTGGGTTGGGATTTACATGCTGTATCTTTCTTCATTCCTTTAATTTGTACATGCTTTTAACTTAATGTAGGTTTTTCCTAGACAGTGTTTAATTAGGTTTTGCTCTCTTTATCTACTTTGACAATATGCCTTGTATTTATATATACAATGACAATATGCCTTGATCTATATATTTAGATCATTAATGTTTGCAATAAATCACTGCCATGGTTGGATTGTTAACCTTATTTATTACTATTTTATTCTTTAATTTTTATTCTTTACCTTTTCTGATTTTTTATTGAGCATTTTTATGTAATTTGTTTTTTCATCCATTCTTAGCGTATCATTTATATTTCTGTCTTACTGTTCATTACTTTTCTTTGAGTTTGTCATTTACATTTACAACAAATCCGCAGTCGTTTTCAGATAATGCCAGACCACCTCAGGACCTCACAGGTCACAGAAATTTTATATAATTTCTCTTTCTTGTTCTCTGCATCTTCATTGACATTCATACCATTCATGTATAAAGTCTAATTATTGAAAAAACATTGTTACTAGCATTATTTCATACAAATTATCTTTTACCTCAGCTAAGAATAAGAAAATAGGCTTTCCTTTTACCTCTAATTTTTCATGATCTTCCCTTGTTTATTAGATATGACTTTCTTACCTATGTCACCTTTTTTTTCTCTGAAGAACTTCTTTTAGCATGTCTTTCCAGGCAGGACTATTGGCAAGAAATCTCATTTTTTTTTTTTTGGTTGTCTGAGAAAGCTTTTACTTCTCCTTAACCTTTGAAAGGTAATTTTGTTGTTTATAAAATTCTCAGTTGGGTTTTCCCCTCTCAACAATTTAAATATTTCACCCATTCTCTGACTTCCACAACTTCTAAGAACTTCTAAGTTGGACATAATCCAGGTAGCAAACATCTTTTGTGCCTCTATAGGCAAGGTGTTGTTTTCCCTCTGGCTCTGCTGAGTACTTTTCCCCCTTTAATTTTCATTTTGTCCGGTTTGAATAAGACATTCCTAAGTGTGATGTTCTGGGAAAGAATCATCCTGCTTGATGGTCTCTGGAATTCGCGGGTTTGGGATCTGATACCTGACATTTATCAGAAGTGCTCAGTTACTGCTGCTTTAAGTATGCCAATCACTTATTAGCAGCCACTGACTACACCGTCGGTAATTCTTGCGCCGTTGTTGCCTATGACATTCTGTTCTCTCTTCTGTCTTTTCCTTTTCTGTTTCCAGGACTGAAAGTTTTCATTGACATTTTCTCAAGCTTCACAGATGATTTCTACCCAGGCAGATGCAGCTGACTAATTAGCCGTTCAAAGATGTTCTTCACTTTTGTGGGCTATGTTCTTGGGCCCTGTTATTTCCTTTTGATTCTTGTCTTAAAAAAAAAAAATCTAGCTCTCTGTCTTCATTATTTCTCTGTTCTTACATGATGTCTATTCTTTTGCAGGAGAATCATTAGCCTATGTATTTGCTGGTTAATTTTGTTTGTCAACTTGAAACAAACTAAAATCATCTAGAAAAAAAGGAACCTCAACCAAGGAACTGCCTGCACCAGAATGGCCTCTTCCTAAGTCTTATTGCATTTTCTTGGCCAATGATTGACGTGGGAGGACTGTGACCACTGCGAGTGCTGTCACCTCTAAACAGGTGGTCCCGAGTTCTATAAGCAAAACTCAAGCTGAGCTGCCATGGAAAGTCAGGAATCCCTGTTCTCTGTGTTCTCCGTGGCCTCTCCTTCAGTTCCTGCCTCCTGGTTCCAGCTATGACTTCCATCTTTTCTTCTGTGATGGACTGTAACCTGCGGGGTGATAGATATAACCCTTGTCCTCCCCAAATTCTTTCAGGCATAAGCTCTATCACAGCAATAGAAGGCAACATAGAACAGCGTGCTCGTTGCAGTGCTTTTAAATCCCTGGCCTGGTTATTCCAATATTCCTGACACACATAAGACAGATACTCAAGCTTGCTGTATCTTTGAAGTGTATCTGGGGCTTTACTAGTTTTTACAACTTTTTGTTTCGAGAGTGACATGATATACTCAGTAATAGCTTCTTTGGTAAAGAGGCCTCTAGAAATTTGGCAAGGTGTGTGTAGGTAGCAAAAACACTCTGCAGTGATATGACCAGGGTTTTCTCTTCGTGTGAGCCTATCTCCCTTGGCTATGGAGTTTTTAAGTGCATCTCAGTTAGCCCTGCTCTCCTCCCAGGAATGGCAGAGAATCAGAGAAGCACTCTGAAGTGGTGCATTTCTCTAGTTGACTAGATTCCGGTAAGAACTCAGTATTTCAGATGTGAATAAAATCCTTTGTTGTAACCAGACCATCCACTTCTGAATGGAATACTCTGACATATTTTCAACCAGTTGTTCTTTCTCTGCCTCTGCCAGAAGCATGACAGGCATTTACCCTGATACCTCTTTTAAGAACCACATAGAGCTCCTGAAGGTAAAAGTCACAGGCCGGGGGTGGGGGTGGGGTAGGGGGTAGACTCGATTTTCTACTCTGAGCCTCCAGTGGCATACCCAGGCCGCTTTCTACTTACATTTCTACATGGAGTGTCTGTTCTGGTGAGTTCTTACTCCCTGTATCCGCTTGTTCCTCTCTAGACTAGGATGGAATGATTTACTCTATGACTTCACCTCTCTTATTTCCCTCATGAATTTAATAATTGGTTGGAATTTTTTCAGTTTCTTCAGTATATTGCTTGCTATGGATGGAATGATCTCCGAGCTTCTTATATTGCTGCACTAGAAGTGAAGGGTGTGTGTGTGTGTGTGCATAACAATATTGTGTTAAAAATTGGACTGTGTGTGAAAAAAATGCAGAGTCATAATTTGTAGTCTCTTTGGCTAAAGACAAATGGTTGTCATCCACTAGGCATGGACAAGGACACATATAGCTTCCATTATCCAGGGATGAGACTGACTTGATCATCTGTCTAATTTCTGAGAAGACAGTTTGCTGTGGGTTTCTCCCAGCTTCTAGCTGTTGGTCTATAGGACTCACAAACAGAAGCATGTTACTAACCCGCCTCCTCCTCAGGCCTTCTTCTCAAGCATACTGTCTCTCACCATTGTCAGACAAAAAACCATTGCTTACCCCTTTATACCCTTTATTTTATATCTGCCTCTCAGTCCCTTTTCCTACACAATTTTAATGTAACCTTATTCCTTGTTAGAGAGCAGGCACATGGTGTGCATCTTGTCTTACTACACTCTGTTCATTTGGCCTGTTTGGATCTCAAGGGTCTGGATGCCTTCATTAGTCTAAATCATAACTTTTGTTGACTTAAGTATATGGAAAGCTCAACTTAGCTGATTATTTCAGTGGCTTCTGTTTTATTTTGGGGAGCAGAGGGCATCTGGTTCCTCAGCTCCCTGCAGCACACCACTGTGGCAAGTGGCAACTGAAAATCCCTCTTACAGTTCCCTGTAGGGTCATAGCCCTCTAATCTCAGCTGTTTTGGAATTTTCTCAATACCTGCCAGCAGATGTTTCTTTTTTTAATCAGCTTTTCTAGCTGTTATTCTTGGAAGTATTGGTCTTAATAAATGGAAATGAAAGTCCTGGGGCTACTTACTTCTAAGAAGTAAAGGTTTCCAGCAGATGTTCATGCAGTTTCAAGATAAGAGGGGACAGAAAATGCTGGAAAGTTCCCTAAGGACAATGCTTGCCATCAAAATTCTGAAGTGATAGGTGGGCCAGGTGAGGAGCTTATGCTGCTTTGTAGATTATAATCATTTGCAATATCTCATTTAAATAGATGAGACCATCCCATGCTTTCTTGAGTATCATACCCAGAAGACTGAAGGAAGCATCTATGCAATGGATGACCATGGAGATGCAACACTGAGGTGAGTGTGGAGGGAAAGGGATCCTTTTGAGAAGATTTGGAAAAGGCATAACTACTGGGTCATCTTTAACATCTTTCACACCACTGGTTACTCCAGAGTTGATGTGTGATTTTACATTGTGCTGTGGTGTGTGTATTTCTCAACACAGTGTTCACTGCATTACTGTGTAATGTTACATTAGTAACCCAAAATAGGCTGTGATGTAAGTCTTTCTACCATGGTAATCAATAAGCCATGCAAATCAGAGCCTTGTCCTATCCACTGGCTGCTTAGCAAGTGGTGGCAAGTATGCCCCTCCCAGGAACTGAGTTCAAGCTCTGCTGGTCATAAACATTGACGAAGTAATAGACAGTGTTGAACTCTTGGATATGTTCCACAGCTGCGCTCTCTCAAAAACACTGTGACACCATGTCACAGAGGCTATGCGGTTTTCTGTGCCCTACTTAAATCCACATGGCAACCAGGTCAGTCTGACCCCCTAAATCTTTGTTTTAGCTGCTATATTAAACATCCTCCCATCAGCAACAGAATCTGAGAGGACAGGTCTTAGACTAAGAGGATTGGCAGACTTCCTGTTACCGAGAGCAGGCAGAATAGTGTGGTGACATCCAAGGGCTTTTGCTGGAAGTGAGTACAAACTGTACCCACAGGATAAATTGAGAGATTCTGAGCCAGGCTCTGTGGGTGCACATTCAGGAAAGTTCAAGTTGCAAGGGTGCTGGGAGTCTATGGATAGTTTTAGGTACCCGTTGCTGACAGTATAGCGTATGCCAGAAGTCACCAAATGCCTATTCATGAGCCTGGGAGATGACACTACATTCATAGTGAGGGATTTCCAAGAACAAGGTCTAGTCTTGGAGAAGTTATCCTTTCAGTTTCAGGCAGGATTTTCAGACTCACAATGGGAATAAATGGGATCATGCTAGGGAAGACACAGTTTGATCAGAATAGTACTAGCATTCACAATGCTAAGTTGGCCCCCAAATTTTGCAGGAATTCTGAGAGACAGAGATACTTACAGCTTAAAAAGACTTTGGAGCTACAGCACAGGGGTCATCCAACACTGATGGCTGAGCAGGCCACATAAGGGGACAGGGAGTTAAGGGAACTGTTGGAAGAATGTGATTCTGAGATTAATCTGATCAGGAGTCCAAGTAGAGATGAGCATGAGCTTGGGTCATTTCCCCAGTGTACTTAAGCAGAAGTAAATAATATTTTTCCCTTCCCTGTTTTTTTGTGGGGTTTGTTTGTTTACCAAACCAGAGGTAACCAGAGGTATTTCAGATGTGTCATACAATTGCTGCATGGCACTATGACTGGGGAGATATGAACAAATGTCAACTCTCTAGTTGACCACAGAAAAAGTACATATACCACCGATGTTCTACTTGGTGAATCAGTGAGTTTGACTGAAGGTACAGGAATTTGGGGGAGCTGTTGCTTATAGAAGTATAAGTGACTTAAAAGGCAGGTACAGTGAGAATTTTGGCTTCTTTTAAAACAGAAATGTTAAGTGAATGTGTTTTCTTTTAATCCCAGGAGTGGGATATAGGGCTGCTTCAGATTGTCCACGGCAACTATGATTTGCCTTATATACTTGCAAGTGTACAAATTCACATGAGATAGTCACTTAAATAAATGCATATATGTCTGTCTATGTGCTGTCTGTCTCCTGACACCTCCTGTTGGTTCTGTTTCTTGAGGAAGCCTAATTCAATAGATTCATGTGTAAGAAGATATGGAAGACATGCTGAGTTTAGAAGAATGTGTATTATATGCAAGGTTGTATTTTTCATCTCCATGCAAAGAGGTGTGAAAGGAATGGGGAGGCAATGTTGGAGGGGTTGTTACCTCTGGTCCCAGGAATATGAAGGGTAACTGGTTAAATGAACAGATGGACAAGTGACTACCTTGGAAAAAGACTTGGGAATGGAGAAGAGATGTGAAAATCTGATTTTGAGCAGGACTGGAGATGGGGAGGACAGAAAGATATGAGAAAAAATGTCTTTGTTATTGTAGCTGCTTGGACATCTATATATAGAACAAACTTAGCCACCTTCTTATGTAGTTGTCTACCTAGAAAGCAGAGCACAGGTAATGAGAGCTTCCAAAGAGAGCAGATAACTGTCTATATAAAGTCACAATTACCAGTCTCAAAGAGGCCTTGAGTTGCTATTAGGAATTTTAGATAGTTCAGTCTTTGCATTCCTTAGAAACTCATCATCCTTATCAAATGTGTAAACACACCTCCTCTCCCTTACTATGTTTTTGCAAGTAAACACTTTTGAGACAATTATCAAATCCCACAAAGTTGTGAGAAATAATACAGATTCCCTGTACCCTTCATTTACTTTCCTCTAATACCTTGCTCTATTATACCAAAATACCAAAAGCAGGGTGTAGCAGCCTGCCCATCCTGAACCTCTAGCAACACTAATTTGTTGAGCCGGTAAATGTTTTCCAGTAAGATATTTGTGTGATCTGTGTTAGTTTATACTAAATGTTTAGTAAAATTTACTAAGGAAGTTCTCTGACCTGCATTTTGGGGAAAGCTGATGCTTAAATTTAGCAATAGTTGGTAAACCATTGCTTTCTTTCACATTGGATTGACTGTGGTTTGTGTGTTGTGTGTTTTACTGATACTCTCACATAAGTTGCCTAAAGTGTGTTTGTAAGCTGTTGGCACCACTCCTTTGTTATCCTTATGTGTCAGAAATGCCAATTAATTTAATTAATTAGCATTAATTTTAATGCTAGAAATTTGTGGGGCGTTCTAATTTTCTTGGTCAACATTACATTGACGTTAGTCAATTTTATTGATATCTCAAAGAACTAGATTTTTATTTCATTTATTTCATTTATTGCATTTGTATCAAATTATATTGGTTGTTACCCTTATTTTTCCTTCCTGTTTCTTGCTTTGAATCTGGCATTTCCTCTAATTCTTGGGATGAATACATAAGTTATAATTTCTCCCTTTCTAATGTGTCCCAGTTAGCTTTATATTTTTTCCTTAAGTACTTCTTTAGCTGAATTCTTCAAACTTTATATTTTCTAATTCAATAACTTTAAGACTTTTCTATAGAGAGTTTCTCTTTGATGTATGGGTAATTGGAAATGTGTTGTTTAGTTTCTAAGTGTTTGGAGTTTTTTTCCTGCTAAATTTCTGAGATGGATTTGCAGTTTGATTTTCACTACCATCAAGAATATTTGATTGACATTCTTTGGAGTTTATTAAGGTTAAAATTTTGGCCCAGTACCTTATCTATCTTCATGTATGTTTCATGATCACTTGAAAATTATATATATTTATGGTTGTTGGGTGATGTGTTAATGAATGTTTATTAAATCCTGTGATAGATGATGCCATTCAATTTTCTAAATCCTTGTTTATTGCTGTCTAACTGTGCTATTGATGTTGGGGGAAGTGGAGACTTCAATTGTAAATAAGGATTTATCTATTTTCTCTCATAGATTTGTCAACTTTTGCTTTTGTACAGAGTTACATGTAGTTCTGTTGTTTGGTGTATAGATTCTCATTTAAGATCACCATATCTTGGTAGGTTGACCCTGTCTGCATTATATAATGACATTATGTCTGTTAGCAGTTTTGTTTACTGTAACTTATACTTTATCTGTTACTGATATCGGTATCCTTGCTTTCCCTTAACACAGTATGTTTTATTTTTTCACTGTGAACATGACCATATAATTATTTTATATTTCACATTAAATATTCCCTTCAGATACATTCTAACAAATGTTAAATTTTTTTGTAAATTTTTTGTAACATAACCATTATGTTAAAAAGCTATGGATGGGTAAGTAAGAATATGCTGGAAACCAATATAAAACTAGAAAAGGAGACAGGAAGGATAGAAGAATGGAGGGAAGGAAGAGAGAAGAATAAAGGACGACAAGCAGGTACATGCTTAACTTCTTTTCTTCAGCCATCAGGCATAGTTTAAACTCAAGGAAAAGAAAAAAGCTATTGTATCAAGCTGTTTTATTTGTCTGCTTGCTGCTACACCTTTCTTGTCTGATGTTCCAGTATTCTTCTTCTTTTTTTCCATTTTGTCTGCTTTTGGAGAACTTCCTTTACTTGGCATTTAAAGTAGGTCTAGTTATAAATCTGTTTGTTGGTTTTGTTTTATAATTTAACTCTCTTGAGTTCCTCTCATTTAATGGGTGCTATTTTTTGCTGGTTATAGAACTACTTTGAGGTGATTCTTCTGTTTTTTCAGCATTGGGGAATTATTTTTTGTTTGTTTGCTTGTTTTGTTTCCAAAGTTTCTAAAAGGAGTATTTCTGTTTTCAAATTGTTTCTCTTTCAAACATAAGGTGTTGATTTCACATCTTTGAAGATAACTTTTACCCCTCCGGCTTCCTACTATTAGACTGTTCCATGTCTATTCTTGTGTTTTGCCTGGTTTAGGTTTTGCTCATCATCCTACATCTATAATTTTATAAATTTTGCAATATTTTCAAAGTTTACATCCCGTATTTCTTTGAGGATCTTTTTAATGCCATCTTTGTTTATTTGTTCTGTTATTCTGATAGCATGAATGCTAGATGCCTTTTGTATTTTCTCAATAATGTTTGATGCTGCATTAATTTCTAAAATCTACTTTATTTCTTTTATTTAGGGTTGTCTAATTTCTACTGCTCTATTTTTAATCTCACAAATTATTTTCCTCTGAATACTCCAATGTCCTATAGATACTCTGCATAGTTATATTTTACTTTTTATCTATACCACTATATTATTTTAGGCTGCATGTTTCTATTTGGCTATGGTTTATATCCTCTGTTTACTAGTGGAGACCTTCCTCCCTAGACTTTCTAGCTTGGTTTACTTTTATTTTATGACACATGGCTTGCTTTAGGTGCCAGACTGGCCTCAAACTTGCCATTGTCTTGCTTCAGCTTCCTGAGTAGCTAGAATTAAAATCTTCCTTCCTTTCTACCGCTCTTCTTTCTTTCGTTTCTTCAAAGCCTGTCATTTTTCTTATTTTCTTCACTATTCCAAGCATATTTTTGGTAGTTTACTGAAAGCTTTTTAAAATAATGCCTGTACTATATATTATATTTGTCATATACTTTTAACATCTCCAATCCCAGGGCAGGTATCTATTGGTGTCCTAGCTCATATAGTTCAAGATTACCTGATTTTTTTTTGTGTGTATTTTTTTTCTTTATATTGCATTGTGAAGTGAGACTCTAGATCTACCTTAAATCTTCTGTTATAAATGGAAGATTCCACTTACTGTCACTGCTGTGACTCAAAACTTCGGTGCTTCCTGATCTTTGTAATCTGAAGGTAGAAGTTCAGATTCTCAACTTGACATCCTTTGGCCTTCCAGGTTGGGAGAATATTAATTATTTCTGGGCAGAAATATAAGTTTCATGTCTATTCTTGGCCTCATTGACACCAACATGACAGTCCAGACTTGCCACCAACCCACTAATACCCCAATAGAAGATAGGTGACATTGGACTTCTGTCTCACTGCTTGACCTTCTTTCTTAGCACCTCAGCTTAGAAAAACATTCTGTTATTTCTAAAACTCAGCTTCCTACTTGTTTTTTTCTTGGTACAAGCATGGTTCTTTTTTGATATTTTGCTATGGTTTTGTAGTTCTGTCTAGCTAGTCTGGTGTTTCCTTACACTTAGGCTATAAGGAATTTCTTTTGTTGAGACCTCTTTTCTAAATCTGAACTTAACTGATATTTCCAGTACCATCTTCTTCTATTTCTTCAATCCCAAGTCTGTGTGTGTGTGTGTGTGTGTGTGTGTGTGTGTATGTATGTTGTGTGTTTAAATAAAATGAGGATTATATTGCCATGTTGTTCTTCATATCCAAGGCCAGTCCTTTCTATGAGATATTCAGGCTTGTTCCATTTGTCCCTTATAGAGTTCAAGGATATTAACTGAATAACAAAAAGTATATTATTTTATATTTCTGGAAGCAAGAGTTCTTGCTTTATTTCACCCCATATCCACACTATAGAAAAATAAAGATGAAAGAATCATCTCCATAAGAATTTGTTTCACTTCCATTTGCAAATCTGAATGACCAGCTTCAACCCCAGATTTTCCCCCATTTTTGCCTATAACAATAATGATAGTTTCTTTTCCAAGAACTTATGTCACACTTCAGTCTGGATCCTAACATCTATCTATTTCTTCTTTCTCAGCAACATTAAAATTCACAGCATTGATGTCTCCATTCTCTCATATATGGATCCTTCCTGTTAACTAGATTTTTCTATTAGCTTTTAATTGTGTTCAAGCCCTTTCCATTACGCATGAGTCCAGTCCAGTTCCAAATTCCCCCTAGCTCTTACTGTCTCCTCATTCATTAAAATTCTTTGAAGAAAACATTCTGATTTGCCATTTTAATTTATTTTTCAGCCGTTGCAATGTAGCTTTGGTTCTGATAATCTCACTTCTAAATGGCTCACTGAATAGAAATTTTTCCAGAAGGCTTTGTTCTTGAACTTGGGGGAGCTCTGATGACCACTTTCTCCTACTCAGAACATCTTTGCCTCTGACTTCCAAATACACACTTCCTTTCCTCATACTTCTTGTGATTTGTCTTCTGTTTGTTTTCTGAATGCTTTTCCTCTATGGTCGACCATTCATAGCCTCAATTCTCTGTTGATCCAACTAAGTAGTCTCACCAGCACCACAACTTCAGTGATGCTTTAAATCAGCACACACATTGATATGCTGCTCTTTCCTCCATGTTCCAGACTTCTAGTGCATATTGTAATAGCTATTCCTGGTTGTCATCTTGAATACATCTGGAATGAACTACAATCCTGAACTGGAAGGCTCACCTGTGATCCAGACCTTGAGGTGGGAGATACAAATGTATGAACTGGACCTTAAAATGGAGATCTTGAGGCATAGTGGCTATGAATTCCAGGAGACTAAGGCAACGAGATGTCTGAGTTTAAGGTCAGACTGGGACAAAACAACTCCCAGATCCAGGTGTGGTGGTACACACCTTTAATTTGGGCCACACCTTCTGCTGGAGACCTACATATAAAGACTTTGGAAGAAGGAACCTGCTTCTTCACCTGCTTGCATTTACTTGCCAGCACATCAGTGGGAATCTATTAATCTGTGAGGGAGTTAGACTACAGACTGTAAGTCATCATAACAAATTCCCTTACTATATAGAGACTATCCATAAGTTCTGTGATTCTAGAGAACCCTGACTAATACACATATCTCCTCTTGGAAGTGGAAGTCTCTGCAAATCAGTTTTCCAGAATTGAAATCAAAGTCTTCCTAACAGTTCCCCAGTGCGTTCTTTATCACACATTGCCTTCTGTTCTCTGAGTTATCAAGCCCCCATAAAAGCAACAAAGCTCTGTAGGAATTTGATACAATGTCCTTCTCTTATTTTCGTTTATATTCATCACACTCCTGTGTCCCATTGTTCCTACTTTCTACATGATTTACCAATCTAGCCACAGTCTTCAGACTCCCTCCTCTTCTACTAACCCAAGAAATATCACTCCTATTATGGCATAGATATGGTTATGGCTGCCCAAAAATTCCCCTTCTTTTATTTTCACTTAAACTAGCTGATGTAGCCAGAGTGATTTTTTTTTTCAAAATTCAGATTTCACTCTCTGCCTCTCTTGTTGTCTATCTGTCCTCAGTATGTATTCCTATCTGTCTGTCTCATCATACTTAGCTTCCATAATTGTCTCAGCATCTTACTACTGCTCCAGTGATGGACAGAGAGACACCTTCTTTATATGGTCTAGGCTCTGTGTGACCCACTTTCCTCTCAAGTACAGTCTTATTTTGCACAATTTCATATCAATTTCTGCTTTAGTCACACTGGCTTTTCGGTGACAATTATATTTCATAATGTCTCTATTCAATGAAATTTGGCTACAGAATTATGCATGAGGTTAATTATTTTTTTAACTTTTTATCCTTATATATTTCTTAATCATCTTTTCCTGATGTGCATGCAATTTTTTACCTAGCTGATTCTGAGTTTATTCCTGTTCATGCCCTTCCGTGAGATGTTAAGAACTATGAGGACAAGGTCTGTCATAGATTATGTCTTCTTCTACACTCTATGTATGACAGAGTCATTATGTTCAGCTGTAATGTGCCACTATAGCTGTATTATTTTTTTGGAATTATTATTATGTGGGTGGGATTTCATATAAATATTTGGGAGTAAATGAGTGAGATTTTTTTTTTCAATTCAAGTTATTTCTTTTCAACTGTGCATGAATATGTAACTGTGAACTTCTCCACCTGTGCCCAACTTCCCAAAATAATGACCCTGAGACTAAATTATTTCTGAATAAATGTCTAGACCAGAAGCTAGGACTTGTTCCCTGACTAGCACATAATGTAATTAACCCATTTATTCTATTCTATGAGTGCCTCATGGCTGCTTACCTCTTCTCAGTTTCAGTAGTCTGCCTCCATCAGTGTTTGGGATGAATCCTTTCTGCACCCGACTCTATCCCAGAATCCCCTCTCCCTGACTGAACTCCCACCTATTTCCTGCCTAAGCTAATAAGACAACAGCTTTTTATTGACAAATGATGCTTTGAATATTTTACAAAATATTTTCTCTCCATATATATAGAGAGGTAATTGATTGATAAAAAACAATTGTAACTTGATTCTTAAATTTCCATTTCAAAAAACTTGATCAATTCTAGCTAGGATCATTAGATAAAAACAAAGATTGTCAAAACCTAGGCTTAGAAAGAGAAATGAACCTAGTTTGACTCTTAATTCTTCCAACTTAAGTGCAAATATCTATATTTAGTTAAAAACCTCAGTGTGAAAACAAAGAATATTAATTTTTGATTAATTAGCCTACTTGTGGCCATGGTTTGAACCTGATTTGAGTTGTTTCCTAAAGACACTTATACTGGAGACTTGGTCCTCAGTGTAACAATGTTAAGGGACAATGGAGCCTGAATGAGGTCGGCCGTAGAAGGTGATCAGTTTAGAAGAGACTTGCGTTTGGAAGCCAATAGCACAGATCTGGAGTGAGTCAGTCTTTGTAAGAGTCGATTGTCATAAAGGGAGGTGACACAATTCGTTTGATGCCTTCTGAACTCAACCAGTGCTTTTCCAACTTCTTACCATGTTCTTTCACTACACAGTCAGAGTACTGTTATCAGAAACCAAACAAACAGACTATTCATACCTGGACTTCAAGCCTGTGAAATTCTGAATGAACAAATAAACAACCTTTCTTTTCTTTATAAACTACTCACCCTAAGGTATTCTGTTGGAGTAACTCAGAACAGACTAATACAAAAAATATTTGCATTTATATGAGGCCTCAAATCTTTTCGGAGAATGAGAATGACTAGAATAAGGAAAAGAGAGTTGTGGGAAGATCTTGAGTGCCTAGCCAAGACTGAGTGCACCCTGGGAAAATGAGAAAATGGTCAAAGAGAGGACCCTGAAATCACCCAAAATTAATAGCATGTCTCCATAGAATTCAAGGGAAGGAACACATCGAATAAAAGGTCCAAAAAGTACATATATGAACTTCAAGTATCTATTAAGTTCAGGTACCAAAAGAGGGGACTTTCTAAAGTGCCATGGAAATTGGTCAGGAATTGAGCAAAGACCCACTGACTATGAATCTATGGTTACAAAAGGAATCTTTCCTGACAAGATAGACCTGGGTCTTTTGACTAAGCATATGTACTCGATTCTGTTGAAAACCAGGATTCTTGAAATCTAGCTAATAGGTGGAGACAGAATGAGGCTACAGAGATTTTCAGAGAAGAGCTGAAGTTCATGTTTAATGATTTCAATTTTCTGGTGACATAGACCACTTATCCATCAACAGAAGGTGAGAGCAAGAGTGAGAATAAGGTGACGTCCTGGTGGTAGGCTGAAAACTAAAACAGGGCTGGGTGACCTCAGTGATAGGCATAGGAAAGATTGACTGCCCAAACAAGGCAGGGTATTTTGATTGAGGCAGGTGGCTCCAGGCAGACTGACTTCAAATATGTATAGTGGATTTTTTTTTTTTTAGCAGCCCTTGCCTTCCCAGGACAGCAGGGAAAACAGGTGGTTATTCTAATGCAAGCCTGGACATCATCAGAACCAGGGCAGAAAAAAGAAAAAGATTAAGGAATCCAGGGAATTGAGGGGATTGGTAAACATGTAGTTAAAATGATTGACAGCAGCAACTAGGTTGCCAAGGAGAAAGTGAAGCTGGGAGTTAGTTGACAGGCTGGAAAGATCAAGAAGGTAAAAGAGCTTCTCTCTAGATGCTTTTCCTTAGCTTGGCTTTAGCAGCTAAGGTGGTGATGGGAGACACTTGAGTCAGACATCGAGAGGTTAAACTAAAGATTACAAAAAGAGAAAAGAAAATGGGAAACTGATAAAAATAATGTACGTTGATGTGAGACACATCTGTGTGTGAGCCTTGTCTCTTAGTTATGAGCTGTGGGAACTTGAAGCTCAATTACTTAATCTGTAAAGTAGAGATAATAATAGCACCTGTGTCAAAAGCTTGTGGTGAGACTTAAATGGGATAATGCATGGAAAGCACTTAGCACAGTCTGGAATAGAGTACGCTCTCTCGGCAGGAGTGGGTGGGTATTTATACGCTTACTTTTGTGATGATCATGATATGACCTCAGGGTGTGGCTGCAAGTGGGAAGTGGCTGAAAACTTGCAGAGGTACAACATTTTGGAGTGCAGAAAGCTTGAAACTGAGGTTGGAGGATATGGAGGACCATTCTCATGGTTGTTCAGTGATTCACCTGGCTGTTTTAGTGGATACAACATGCATGCTCTGTCTTTATGCCTGACCTAGCTGTTGGATGACTAGGGTGGAAATGCTGATCTCGGCGTATGCTTCCTTTCATAAGGTACCTAGTGAAGGTAGCCCAAGGCTCAACCCAAATGGGAATCTTCCTTCAATTAAAGGTATTTAAGCACCTAAGTTCAGCTTTGTTTGAGCATAGTAAATCTCTGTATGTCACAGACCATCTTTTGCATAAAAGGCTGCCAAGGTTGTAATAATGAAACCTTTTAATTGCCTGATTTTCCCCATAGAAATTGGTTGTTAGTTAGCCAAATGTGCTCGCAATTGTGAGACAAACAGTAGAGGCCAGTAAATAGCTTTTCCTTTTGCTTATTTAAATCATTGGCTTACTTGGAGTCAAGCTGTATTGGTTATTGAAAAAGCTCTATTCAGTTGATACTCAAGTATGCATTCCACACATGATAGGCAGTCAGTGAGGATCCAGGTGAAATGGAAGCTGACACTCCGTGCTTCCCAGGAGCATTGGATCAGCATATCTCCTGCATAGAAGGTGAGAGACTCTGGCCCTAGCAAGATGGCATTCAAGCTGCCACTATAGCTCCCACTATGCCTATACCCAAAGGGTTTCTTGAACCTCCTAGAAATCTATTAAAACCCATGATCCTGTGTTCTAAGCACAATCTGTTAAAAACAGGGATGAAAAAGCACACTTCTCAGTTTCAGAGAACAAAGGAAGTTAGCCACTATTAATCAGGTACCACTTAGCCAATACTAGCCTAAATTGTCACAGACAGCAAATTGCTTAATTGTTTCCATCTCAAGGCAAAGAGAATTAGACACCAAGAAGTAAATGCCCTGTCTATACTACAAACACAGCTATTAGAGAATCTCAGTGCTGTTCCCCAAGCTTTTTTTTTAAAGATGTGTGTGTGTGTGTGTGTGTGTGTGTGTGTGTGTGTGTGTGTTCTTCTAGAATTGTTTGGTTCCCATTAGAAAATTTGAGCCAAGTACCTAAAGGATTACTTATTTTTACCTTAAGAGACAGGCTCTGTGTACTACATCCGGGCTAAGGTGAATCTTTAACAGCAGAGTATTGGGCATTTAGCATCTTAGGGTCTGTTGGGGATGTGCTAATACATGCCACTGAGGCAAATGGGTTTTCTGCACCCTAGACACTTCAATGAAAAGATTCCATAGAAGCTATAAGAAACCCCTGAGAGGGGTAGGGGAGGTAGGTCAGCAGCTAAGAACCTATACTCTGCTTCTGCAGAAGATTCAGGGTCATTTTCCTAGACTGACATGGCTGCTCACAATCTTGTATAGGACACATTTTAAGGATTCATTAGTATTCCACTGTGAATGTACATTACATTGACTCTTTCGTCATTTACTTTCTTGAAAATTGCATAGGTGTATACAATGAAATATGCCTATGGGCCTGTCTTCGGTACAACTTTCTGATTAATGATTAGTAAGGGTGGACACAGATCACTGGAGGTGGCGCTACTCCTGGGCAGGTGGTCCTATATGGTATAAGAATGCAGGCTGAGCAAGACAGTAAGCAGCATGCCTCCATGACTTCTGCATCAGTCTCTTCTTAGGTTCCTGCTCCTCCAACCTACTTTGTTGATGGACTATTAGAAGTGCAAGTGAAAGGAACCCTTTTCTCATCAAGTTTGGTCATGTTGTTTTATCACAGCAATGTCTTAGGCCTCCACCATCGATTTTCCTCCCCCAGCTTTTTTCACACAACCCCCAAAGTATCTCCTTCATGGCTTATATTTCATTTTCGGGTTTTATTTAAAACCCACTGAATCCAGATGCTGCATCTATTTGCATGGGTGTGGACCGTCCATTAGAGCTTGGGAAACCTACCAAGGGTACACCTCAAACATGAATAATTCTACTTCATACAGCAGCTATCTGCCAATAATACCTCAGTAAAGGGTAGGGTCTAGTAGAGCCTTTCTTCTATATATGTGGAAATTTTGGATAGCTTGATTTTATGCCAATCTTGTGCTAGTGAATACAGCTGGTATGAGTTCATACTAATACACAATGTGAGCCATGTCATATTCAGAAGACATTTTACCATATTCCTCCTCATCCTCCATAGCTTATGTCTAAGTGCTTCTTCTTCTGCCACATTCCTTAAGTCTTGGCAAGGGGATAGGGATAGGGTTTTGATAGGGATCTTCCATTTAGGGATGAGCACTCAGTCTCCAATTTTCAACACTTTGACCATATGTGCTTCTCTCCATTTGACTAGTACCCATTACAAAGAGAGGTTTCTTGGCAAAGGCTGAGAGAAACTCTAATCTATGAGTATAAACAAATATTTAGAAAACAAATTGACAGCATTACCACTGAGCAAAATACCAATAGTGAATTCTACTCTATGGCCAATGATTTCTCCATCCACGGATTTTGAGTAGGATTATATGTACTAGGCATGAACTGTCTTTCTATAAAGCAGGTCTCAAATCTATTAAAATTTGGCAAGTTACTCCATAACTCTTGTTATATTTTGTGTGTATATGTGTGCGTGTGTATGTGTATGTGTGTGTATTTTTTATACATATATTTGTGTGTATACATATGTAAATATAGTCTATATGTGTTTACACATCCATTAACTATATGTAAGTGATTGTGTATGCAGATGCACATATTTATACAGAGACCAGAGTTTAATGTTTGCTGTCTTTTTCCTTTATCATTATCCATCTTACACTTTTGAGACAGAGTCTCTAACTGAACTGTAGCTTGCCAGTTTGTCTAGGATAGTTGGAAAACAAGTCTCCTGGATCTGCCTGTCTCTTTTTCCCACTAGAACAGGGGTTGCCCCAGGCTTCCATGTCCAACTTTTACATGAGTGTTTGAGATCTAAGATCTTTGCATTTATGCAACAAATGTTCTATTGACTAAACCCAGATCTCCATCAACTATCATCTTCATAAATGTAAAGGACAATGTTTAAAGAAGATCAAAGAGCAAGAGCAAGGTCTATCAATCTCAAATCAAATGGAGATTGGCACATAGCAGTGGTCTACCTATCTTCCTCTCTGCCTTAAACAACCTGTAATAAGATGAGAAGACAGATGAGGCCCAGGGAAGACACGGGTACAACGCTGAGACAGAAGGTAGGATTGTCCTGAGGCTCTACACAGAAAGATTTCATTGAAGGACTGGGTACAGTCACTATGATGTCCTGTTACCCAGAAAGAAAACTTAGGTACAACTGACACATAGCTGCATGCAGGAATGGAAATTTCAATTTACCCTGATCTGTCCTGAGATTAGTAATCAAAATCCTGACTGTGGTCAATCCTTCATTATGAAATGGTAAATGACACATCACACTAGTTTTCTGAGAGACTTGGCATGGGTCAGGAGAGGAGACAGGACACATAAGTGCTTCTGACTCTAGACAAGACTCTCAGCATCTTTAAATATGAAGAGGGAGGGGATTCCTTTCTTCTGTGTTTATCATGAGTTAAAAGAGTAACAAGCCTTAGAGGAAGATGGACATGGAATGGAAATCATGGTGCATTTGTTCTCTCTGAACCCACATGTTCTAGGGCATCTTCTTTAGCATTTCTTTGCCATAATTTTATTATTTTTCCTGATTTGAGAGAAAAGTTGATTATTAAGAAACTGGGTCATTTGTTCCAAGTTAGATGGCTGCAAAGTAGAGTGCATATTGTAAGAGCAATGAGTTAAACAAAGCTGAATGAGTTGTCTTGCCAATGAACCTGTGAAAAAGAGAACTGTAGCTGTTTTCTTCTAATTGAAGCATCCCCTTCCTTGGGGAGCAAAGAAGCTCCCAAGACTTATAAAATTTGCAACATTCAGAAAGCCTTGGAACTTGCAAAAGGTAGAAGGCAGGAGGTTAGTCTTCCCAAGTTCACATAGCTGTTAAGTACTGCTAAAGAAGACATTTTGGTGGAACTGCCTAGGAATTGTGCAGAGGGGTCCAGGATCCAGCTTCTCTAAAGTGTTGCTTATGCACTGATGCACTATTTGGTGATGCCAATTTGCTTTTGAGTCACTGAAGCTCCTGTGGGTGACTCCAATAAATGTGATGGTCCAGCAAACTCTATTTTCATCTACTTGCCCTTGCCCTCTCGACTCTTATCAATACCCTATTTGGGGTGAATAGATATTTGTTCATGTGCCTCGAGGAAAAGCCATTTAATGGTACCCTTTTATCATCAAAAAAAAAAGAATGGCTGGTGCTTTGGTTGGATGCATTTGAGCTACAGAATGCAGAATGAGTCTCAGAAGAGCTGACCTGTTTGACTTCCATTTTATTTTTGCTTTTAAGAAAGAAAATAACTACCCTTGAATTTCTGTTGATGAGAGAGCTGGCCAAACATTCAAAGCAAACAAGGCAGAGACGAAATGAAATGCAATCTGCTGTAGTCATGTCCACTCGTGCTTACCCAGGATTATTTCTTCTTCTTTGAAAGGGGACAATTGGCTCAGAGAAGAGAAACTGCCTCTGGGGTGTGAAATGCGTTTTGTTGAAGCTATTGGGAAAGTATCAACAGCAGTGGTGGTGGGGATGGGGGCATCACACATAATTTCCTATCTCCTGCAGGGTAGAAACCTACCTCCTTTCACTGAGAAATAAGACACCCCTAATGCCAGCAAGGAAAGTCCTTGCCAGAACAGCCCTACTGAAAGTGAGCTGTGCCTGTGGGAGAACCCTGAAAGGGATTTTGGAAATGTACAAAAATCTACTGCTGTCATCTTGTGTTGAAGAAATTCCCAGCTAGATTGGCTTAGATGTGGAGCACTCCACCATTCCATAGGATACCTTAGAGGGAGCAAGTGATTCGAAGATCCTGTTTATAAAATAATTATTTTTTAATGCTTATCATTCGTTTTCATTTTTTCAGAAAAAAAGATAAAAGGGAAATAATAGCTAATGAATGTAGAATTAAAGAAAAACAAATTTTCAAAATAAAAATCAGTTAGGCAAGTGTAAGCCATATATGGAAAGTTTTTGGTAAATACTTTTGGGGAGAAAAACAGAAAATTTCTCAAATAAATACAGAGTAACAATTTACTGCTCAATTATTTACCAATTTAAAGGTAGAAAAAAATAAGGATAATTATGACCACACAAGTCAAATAGACACAACTAGAAGATCATATCTGTCTCAATGTTGTATGAAGGTTATAAAAATGTCCCAGAAATATTGAGACAAATTAAATTGTATATTCATCATACATAAATATATTCATTATTTATCAAATTAAATATGTATTAATACATAATTTTTTATCTTAGCCTAACTAAATCTTTATCTTAGGTGACACCAAAGGTCATGTTTAACTAAAATGTAAATGGAAAGGAATGCATTAAAAAGCATCACAGCTAAACAATTAGAAAGTTTTAAGATATTGACAATTCCCAAGACCAAGACTCTAAGAAGAAAAGAGATTGGATATAGCGTCTGTGTAGCTAATCCAAGCTCTGGTGAAACCAGAGGCAGAAGGATTTCAAGCTCCAGGTCTGCCTAGGATACACAATGAGACAATGTTTCAAAGAGTATAAATAAACAAAGGACTACTATTCTAAAAGTAAAAGGATGGTTATCACACAATCAAGCAATGCAATGCACAAGCAGATCTCATTCGAAATCTAGATTCTGGATTTAGAAGAAATAAACAAGCAAAGAAGACAAATCATCAATAGAGACACTTTGATTATACACAGTTAAACATATATAAAATGAATGCTAGCTATTTCTGTGTGATTATTAGATCTGTATTATATTGAAGAAGCTTTTAACTCAGTGGGAAATTATAACACTGGGTGTGAAATCTACCACTTGCTTAAGAGTGGTGTGGATTAAAGCACATATGAAGATAATTTTGTAAGCATGGGAAGATGCTGATCATTGTTGATTTCCTCTCACAGTTGTTAGATGCTTGCAGACTCAAAACCCATGACCCTTGTGGAATTCCATTTCTACTCAAAATGAAGTAATTGGTACTTCATTATTGCTGGAATATTAAGAAATAAATTGCTGGGGAGCTGGCTCAGTGGTGAAGAGCATCAGTTTCTTTTGCATAGGCTTGTTTTGAGCACCCACATGGTTGCTCACAAGTATCTGTAACCTCAGTTATAAGAGATCTCATGTACGCTCCTGCTCTACTCAGGCACCAGGCACATATATAGCACAATACATGTGTGTAGGCAAACACTCATGCACATAAACAAAAAATATGTTTAACAAATGAAAGAAACAGTTTTGAAGAAGTGCACAAGACAAGGTTTTAGATTATGGAAGAGGTAGCAAGGTAGAGATATGTTCTTTACAATAAGTAGAATTATGAGATAAGCTGTATAGTTGCTGAATATTTTGTCTGGGGTGTATTCTGCACTGATGTGAGGTCTATGTTCTGATGACAGGAAAGGAGGGTCACTGGAAGCTAGGAAACGGAAGAAAATGCAGAATCACAGACATTAGACATATTTTATTCACCAGCACACAGGATTTTAGGCAAGCTGATGCCTTCAGGCACATAGACCCATTCCGGTACATATGAGCATACACAAGCAGACATAGGCTCATAGCAGATAGCCTATAACTCTATAGCAAGCCACATAAGGGCAGGTTGATGAAATCAAAGGCCTTTCATCTCAAGGCCATATTGATACAGAATCACATACAAGTGCTTCTCAGAAAGAACTATATAACACATTACATTACTGTTTACTGATAGGCTCCCTAGACATCTAGTGTAGGGCATTTTGTGCTGACTTCTGCCCCTTGGATGTCTAGTATTAGCCAGCTTTTCCCATGGTAAATATGTTTACCAGCACTACATTGTCCAAACATACACTGGCCTTTATGTTCCTTTGTTCTCTCTAGCTCCTAGGAGAAAAGTAGAGAAAGGGAGTCTTGGGGCCTCAGAGAAACAGAAGTGACAGGACCTGGGGGTTCTAAAAGGCTGAAGAAGCTGGACAGTTCAGGGGAGGATATCAGTGGAAAGAGAATTATGCAGAGAGAAAACTTTAAAAAGATAGAGGCCTCCTAAAGTTTGGGCTCAACAGGAGTTTGTAATAGTCAGAGACCTAATCTAGTAGGCAATGCTATTGAGAGACTATGGGTCGGATAGGGGTTTCTAAGGTTACATAGTGGTCAGAGTCACAGGTGGTTCAAATAGTTAGGCTGGGGTGACATCCTGGGTCAGTAGGTCACTTGACATACCAAAGGATTATTCTTTATATACTGGATAAATCTGTGCACTCTGACAAACCATGGATGAATACAGAGATGTAGAAGAGACAAAGGGGACAGAGAGGGGGAGAGACAGCAATGAAGACACCGAAACAGCTAAGGCAAAGCATGTATTACAGAAAGGGAAAGGGTGACAGCTGACTTGTCCAAAGACACAAGAAGCCCAAGACAGGGCAGAGTTTAAGAAAGGCTGAATCTCCAAAAAGAGTCCCAAGCAAATAACTGAGTTAAACTCCAAACATACTGTAGTATCCTTTGGCTGACTGGAGCTCTGTCCCAGTTAGCTTTGTCATCTTGACACAGCCTAAAGTCACCTGAGAAGGAAATCTCAGCTAAGGGACTGCCCAGATCAGATTGGATGGAGGCATGTCTGCAGGAAAGTTGTCTTGATAGCTAACTGATGCAGAAGAACTTAGCTCACTGTGGGCAGTACTAGTCCTGTGTGAGTGATCTAGCCAACAGTATTTCCCCATGGTTTCTGTTCGAGTTCTTGACCTGATGACCCTCAGTAATGGACTGGAAGAGTGGAATGGAACCAGTCCTTTCCTCTCCTAACTTGCTTTTGGTCAGAGTGTGTTAAACCAGTAATGGGAAGGAAATCAGGGCAGGGTCCTGCATGACATGTTCTGTGTTCTGGGACAAATCACGAGCTGACTTTGAGGGCCTTGCCCACACGTGTTTCTGTTTCAAGCTGGAAGATAAATAGTGGCTATGCAGTGGGTTAGATGGATTCACCTCTCCTGGGGGGCTAGGAAAGGCGTTAAACAGTGGAACACTGTCAGTGCTAACACCCTCCCCATTGTAAGCCCCCCTCTTACAGATGATGCTTTGTCCCTTACATAAGAAATGATAGGAGTGACAGTGACTACTGTCTGGAACTCCAGAAGTGCTATGGATCTGAGTCAACAGGGCCGATGTGAGCTGGAGAGGAGCTGAAGAGAGCTGCAGGTCCCCCCACTCAAGGAGTTCCAAGGAGCAGTCAAGCCATGAAGTCAGGTCAAGGGCCTGAGCCGTCCTAAGCCCGGGAGCTGATGGCTGAAAGGCTTAGTACCCAAGGATGTTAAGAGCTGTATATTATTAACATTGCCCTCTTGGAGTCTGATACATTTGGGGGGCAGTATTTATTTGTTTCTTTGTTTTGACTGCTGAGGATTGAACTCAGGGTCTGTGCATTTGGGACACACACTCTATCATAAAATGACATCTCCAGCTAGTTTTTACATGTATGTATTTACTTACATATAGATATCTTTATATCTATATGTAGACATGTTTATGTATCCAAAAGAACTTCGATCGTCTGATTTACATGACTCCATCTCCTGAGGTTGTGGGATAAGTATGGGGCACTGTATCTGTTGTATGTAGTGCTGGCATTAGAACCCAGGGCTTCATGTATGCTAGGCAAGTGCTTTAGCAATATATCTCAGCCTTTATTTTTACTATCAATAGTTTTTGAAGAAAAATTGATTAGTTTTCCTATGTATATAATTGCTCTCACCAAGTAATCTTTTTTCCCCAATTAATCTTTATCTCTTTTACCTATTTTTCCTCCTCTCTTTTCCTAGCATATTTTGACCTTCGTGTTATTAGGGAAAACCAGTCAGTATTTCACCATGAAGCACAGAGTGAGGTATAGTGGGGGTTGGGATTGTGTTTTGACTTGGTAAACATCACTTTTTTTCAGATGAGGAATCTTCCTTGCATTCCTGCTCTCCTGAGTTATTATCATGCAGAGGTTGTAAATTTAATCAAACAACAGTTTTCTGCATTTACTGAGATGCTGGTTTTTTTTTTTCCTCCCTAACCCATTTGATATGGTGAATTATATCCCTTACATTCAAGTATTAAAATATTCTTGCATCCCTGAGATCAATTGAACTTGGTAATGATTTATTACCTATTTTATTTATGCTTCAGAAAGATTCACTAATATTTTATTAAGGATTTTATGTTCATGTTCATGAGATCTATTGATTGGTAACCATTTTCCGTTAAATGTTTCCTGTCCGGTATTAACATTGGTTTTTGTCAGTTCTGTAAAATATGCTGTGAATTCACCGTTCCCGTTTTATTCTCGTAAAGCTTGTGTAAGGTTTAAACCACTGATTTTTAAAGTTTCATTGAAGTTTTGTCGTACCTAAAACTTTCCTTCTGAAATATTTCTTCTTGTTAATAGATATTGGCACTTTAAAAAAATTAGATTTCAGACCCCCCCTCCCCTGGGCTCCCAAGGACTAAGCCATCAACCAAGGGGTACACATGGTTCCAGCCGCAACTGTGGCAGAGGAATGCCTTGCTGGACATTGGTGGGAGTGGAGGTCCTTGGTCCTATGAAGGTTCCAGCGTGGAAAAACTGATGTAGGGTAGGTGGGAGTGGGTTGGGTGGAGGGGCATCTTCGTGGAGGCAGGAGGAGGGAGGATGGGTTGGGGGTTTTCTGGAAGGGGGAACCAGGAAAGGGTTTAACATTTGAAATGTAAATGAAGAACATATTCAATTTAAAAAAGCAAGTAAAATAGGTGGTTCTCAGAAAGGCAAAAAAAAAAAAATTAGGTTTCTTATTATATAGGTAGTGGAAAGTTTTGTCTTTTCAAGAGTGTACTTGTCTAATTACAGTTGAGCTCATTTACTGTCACAACACCCTTCATATTTCCTTGCTATCCTCTTATAAATCTGTATTATTATCACCTTCCATTTTGTTTGTTTGTTTTTTTTTTCCTTTTTTTTCCTTTTTTTTTTCCCGAGACAGGGTTTCTCTGTGTAGCCCTGGCTGTCCTGGAATTCACGTTGTAAACCAGGCTGGCCTCGAACTCAGAGATCCACCTGCCTCTGCCTCCCAAGTGCTGGGATTAAAGGTGTGTGCCACCACTACCCGGCATCGCCTTCCCTTTTATCCTTTACCTCTCTTGCTATATTTTTGGCCAATTTTATTACTGTTTGTAAATTTCTGAAATATCTTTTTTCCCCTTATCCTATTATATTTTGTTTTAATGGTTGCAAACCTTTCCTACTAATTTGTTAAGCAATTTGCTTCCCCCACCCATGTTTCTTAAAATGGAAATTAAGATAATTGATATGAGATTTCTTCTTCTCTCATGTGAGTTAAGTCTCCCTGCAAATACTTTAGCTGTATCTTACTTTTCTTTCTTGTTGCTGCAGCAAAGTATCCAGAAAACAGCTATTTGAGAATGCCTCGGCTCAAAGTTTCAGAATAGCCTGTCACTGGTGCAGCAGGGAAGCTAGAGACAGTAGAGACAATTGAAGGCAGCAGGTCTCCTAACAACTTCAGCAGAGGGAGCACGAAGAATGTAATGAATGCAAAACTGTATGGGGCTGTGTTTTCATAGGAATTGGAAAAATAAGAGCATAGTTTTTGTTATGGGAAAAAGAAAAAAGTTTTTGTTATTGTCTGAAGGTTGATCGTAATACCTTTTAGTTTTTGGATTTCATATACTTTTTTTTCATTTCTGAGTTTTAGAATGTGCTCCTTTCTCTACATCTTCATGACTATTAAAACTTTAATGACTTCAATTTCATATCAGAAAATAATTATGATTAATTTCTTCCTTTCTGATTGATCATTAGGCATTAGCTTCCAAGTTCTTGCTTTGCTTTGTTACACAGGAACACTGCTAGGAGACTGAAGAGAAGATCGGGGTGTTCTTTATATATATTGGATATTAGCCCTCTATCTGATGTAGGATTGGTGAAGATCTTTTCCCAATTTGTTGGTTGCCGATTTGTCCTCTTGATGGTGTCCTTTGCCTTACAGAAACTTTGTAATTTTATGAGGTCCCATTTGTCAATTCTTGCTCTTAGAGCATACGCTATTGGTGTTCTGTTCAGAAACTTTCTCCCTGTACCGATGTCCTCAAGGGTCTTCCCCAGTTTCTTTTCTATTAGCTTCAGAGTGTCTGGCTTTATGTGGAGGTCCTTGATCCATTTGGATTTGAGCTTAGTACAAGGAGACAAGGATGGATCAATTCGCATTCTTCTGCATGCTGACCTCCAGTTGAACCAGCACCATTTGTTGAAAAGGCTATCTTTTTTCCGTTGGATGTTTTCAGCCTCTTTGTCGAGGATTAAGTGGCCATAGGTGTGTGGGTTCATTTCTGGATCTTCAATCCTGTTCCATTGATCCTCCTGCCTGTCACTGTACCAATACCATGCAGTTTTTAACACTATTGCTCTGTAGTATTGCTTGAGGTCAGGGATACTGATTCCCCCAGACTTTCTTTTGTTGCTGAGAATAGTTTTAGCTATCCTGGGTTTTTTGTTATTCCAGATGAATTTGATAATTGCTCTTTCTAACTCTGTGAAGAATTGAGTTGGGATTTTGATGGGAATTGCATTGAATCTGTATATTGCTTTTGGCAAAATGGCCATTTTAACTATATTGATTCTACCGATCCATGAGCATGGGAGGTTTTCCCATTTTTTGAAGTCTTCTTCCATTTCCTTCTTCAGAGTCTTGAAGTTCTTGTCATACAGATCTTTCACATGTTTCGTAAGAGTCACCGCAAGATACTTTATACTGTTTGAGGCTATTGTGAAGGGGGTCATTTCCCTAATTTCTTTCTCAGCCTGCTTATCCTTTGAGTATAGGAAGGCCACTGATTTGCTTGAGTTGATTTTATAACCTGCCACTTTGCTGAAGTTGTTTATCAGCTGTAGGAGCTCTCTAGTGGAGTTTTTTGGGTCACTTAGGTAAACTATCATGTCATCTGCAAATAATGATAGTTTGACTTCTTCCTTTCCAATTTGTATCCCTTTGACCTCCTTATGTTGTCGAATTGCCCGAGCTAGTACCTCAGAAAACCGAACAACCCTATTAAAAAATGGGGTACAGAGTTAAACAAGGAATTCTCACCTGAAGAAATTCGGATGGCGGAGAAGCATCTTAAAAAATGCTCAACTTCATTAATCATTAGGGAAATGCAAATCAAAACAACCCTAAAATTTCATCTTACACCAGTCAGAATGGCTAAGATTAAAAATTCAGGAGACAGCAGGTGTTGGAGAGGGTGTGGAGAAAGAGGAACACTCCTCCACTGCTGGTGGGGTTGCAAATTGGTACAACCACTCTGGAAATCAGTCTGGTGGTTCCTCCGAAAACTGGGCACCTCACTTCCAGAAGATCCTGCTATACCACTCCTGGGCATATACCCAGAGGATTCCCCACTATGTAATAAGGATACATGCTCTACTATGTTCATAGCAACCCTATTTATAATTGCCAGATGCTGGAAAGAACCCAGGTATCCCTCAACAGAAGAGTGGATGCAAAAAATGTGGTATATCTACACAATGGAGTACTATTCAGCCATTAGAAACAACGAATTCATGAAATTCTTAGGCAAATGGATGGAGCTAGAGAACATCATACTAAGTGAGGTAACCCAGACTCAAAAGGTGAATCATGGTATGCATTCACTAATAAGTGGTTATTAACCTAGAAAACTGGAATACCCAAAACATAATCCACACATCAAATGAGGTACAAGAAGGGCGGCGGCGGTGGCGGCGGTAGCAGTGGCTGCTCCAGCTGAAGGGCCATCAGCAGTGGAACCAAGGCGACACAGGGTCCAGTTAGGCCCTGCGCCCACGACCACTGACCTTCGCTGACCAGCCGGGCGGCAAGCAACTGCGGTTCTGCGGAGCCTTTCGCTGCACGGAAGCCACTTCAGAACTCGGCTGCCCGCCAGTCAGGAGAGACTCACCGCCATCTTGATCCCGGGCTCCAGAGATCGGTCAGACTGAGGTACACAAACATAATCCTAGGCCCAACACCGCAGGGGTCTGAGCCAGACGGGCGTTGGCCTGCACCCAGGCCCTGGGCTGTTCGAGTGGCCATCTGGGCGCCAACCCAGCCAGGAGTTTTTTTTTTTTGCCCCGGCCGGTGCACGCGCCGCCATTTTGCCTACAGGAGCCAGAGTGCTCGGGAGGGCAGAGACTGCTAACAAGCGTAGCCGGAGGCTAACAAAACGGGGGTCTAGGCCCCAAATGGCACAGGACTGACCCCAAGAACTGGGCGGCTTGGTGGGCCATCTGTGTGTCAACCAGCCCAGGAGGTTATTAGCACAACAGACTCTCCCGGTGCTTTCGCGGAGCGCAGACGCGCACGCCCGCCATCCGGGTCACCTGGCGGACCCAAATAACAGACATAGCCCTAGGGGAACTTTGCTCGGACCTTGGCCTCCCAGGCGTTTGCCTGGACTCAGGGCCCAGGCGACAAGGCTAACCTAGTGTGCGCCAGCCCGGTTGGGGAAATCGGCTGCCCAGCGGAGTGAGCGGAGCACAGGGGAGGTCACAGCAACATTCACCTTCGGAGCTCCCTGGGGGTGCACACGGGTTCCACCTGGTCCACAGACACAATCTGGGGCAAGGCCTCAGGCAGAAGCCCCCAGCTCAAATCTCTCCGCTTCAGATCAGCCTGGGTGGCCGCCACATCTCCAGGTCCCTCAAGAGGCTAGTGGGGGCTTCCGGGCGGCCAGCTGGGAAAAGTCGGTGTGCTCCGATAAATCCTGCGGGCCCCAGCGGGAGCCTTCAGGTGCCTGCTTTGGGATCTGAACAGCCTGGAAAACAGCACCCTGTCTATAGGCAGTGCAGAGTGTAAGCTGTGCACCAGAGGCCAACGGGGAAGGGGCAGCTTGCACTGGTGAGTCCAGCACTGACAAGACCAAGTAACACCAGTGAGAGCTAGATGGCAAAAGGCAAACGCAGAAACGTCACTAACAGAAATCAAGGCAATATGGCAACATCTGAACCAAATTCTCCTCTACCAGCAAGTCCTGGATACCCCATCACACCAGTAAAACAAGATTTGGATTTAAAATCACTGGTCATGATGCTGGTACAGGAACACATGAAGGTCATTGAGGAGAAAATGGATCAAAAGTTAGAAGCCCTTGCAAGGGAAACACAAAAATCATTGAAAGAAATCCAGGAGAATACAAAAGCCAACAAGGAGGAAATGCAAAAAACACTTAAAGAAATACAGGAGAACTTTGCTCAACAGGCTGAGGTCATGAAAGACGAAACACAAAAATCTCTTAAAGAAATACAGGAGAACTTTGGTCAACAGGCTGAGCTCATGAAAGAGGAAACACAAAAATCTCTTAAAGAATTACAGGAAAACACAAACATGCAAGGGAAGGAGCTAAGCAAAACCATCCAGGATCTAAAATCAGAAGTAGAAACAACTAAGAAAACTCAAAGGGAGACAACTTTGGAGATAGAAAGCCTTGGGAAGAAATCAGGGGACAGAGATGCAAATATCAACAACAGAATACAAGAGATAGAAGAAAGAATCTCAGATGCTGAAGATTCCATAGAAACCATGGACTCAACAGTTAAAGAAAATGCAAAGTGCAAAAAGCTTGTAACCCAAAATATCCAGGAAATCCAGGACACAATGAGAAGACCAAACCTAAGGATTATAGGCATAGATGAGAGTGAAGATTTACAACTTAAAGGGCCAGCAAATATCTTCAATAAAATTATGGAAGAAAACTTCCCTAACCTAAAGAGAGAGATGCCCATGAATATACAAGAAGCCTACAGAACTCCAAACAGACTGGACCAGAACAGAAATACTTCCCGTCACATAATAATCAAAACACCAAATGTTCTAAACAAAGAAAGAATACTAAAGGCAGTAAGAGAAAAAGGCCAAGTAACATATAAAGGAAGACCTATCAGAATCACAGCAGACTTTTCACCTGAGACTATGAAGGCTAGAAGGTCCTGGGCAGATCTCATGCAGACTCTAAGAGAACACAAATGCCAACCAAAACTACTATATCCAGCAAAACTCTCAATCACCATAGATGGAGAAACTAAGATATTTCACGACAAAACCAAGTTCACCCAATATCTATCCACAAACCCAGCCCTAAAAAGGATAATAGGAGGACAACACCAATACAAGGAGGGAAACTCCACCCTGAAAAAAGCAAGATAGTAACCTTTCATCAAACCCAAATAAGTTAAGCAATCAAATTTAAAAAATAACGTCAAAAATGATAGGAAGTAACAATCACTATTCCTTAATATCTCTTAACATCAATGGACTCAATGCCCCAATAAAAAGACACAGACTAACTGACTGGATACATAAACAGGACCCTACATTTTGCTGCTTACAGGAAACACACCTAAGGGTCAAAGACAAACACTACCTTAGAGTAAAAGGCTGGAAGACAATTTTACAAGCAAATGGTCTCAGGAAACAAGCTGGAGTAGCCATTTTAATATCAGATAAAATTGACTTTCAACCCAAAGTCATCAAAAGAGACTCTGAGGGACACTTCTTGCTGGTCAAAGGAAAAATACAACAAGAAGAACTCTCAATCCTGAACATCTATGCTCCAAATGCAAGGGCACCCTCTTTCATAAAAGAAACTTTATTAAAACTCAAAGCACACATTGCACCTAACACAATAATTGTTGGTGACTTCAACACTGCACTTTCCTCAATGGACCGATCAGGAAAACAGAAACTAAACAAGGACACAATGAAACTAATTGAAGCTTTGGACCAATTAGATTTAACTGATATATATAGAACATTCTATCCTAAAACAAAAGAATATACCTTTTTTTCAGCACCTCATGGTACCTTCTCCAAAATCGACCATATAATTGGTCACAAGACAGACCTCAACAAATATAAAAAGATAGAACTAATCCCATGCCTCCTATCTGATCACTATGGAATAAAAGTGGTCTTCAATAGCAACAGAAACAACAGAAAACCCACAAACACGTGGAGATTGAACAATACTCTACTCAATGACACCTTGGTCAAGGAAGAAATAAAGAAAGAAATTAAAGACTTTTTAGAACACAATGAAAATGAAAACACAACATACCCAAATCTATGGGACACAATGAAAGCAGTGCTAAGAGGAAAACTCATAGCCCTGAGTGCCTCCAAAAAGAAAATGGAGAGAGCATACATTACCAACTTAATGACACACCTGAAAGCCCTAGAACAAAAAGAAGCTATTTCACCCAGGAGGAGTAGAAGGCAGGAAATCATCAAACTCAGGGCCGAAATCAATCAAGTAGAAACAAAGAGAACCATACAAAAAATCAACAAAACTAGGAGCTGGTTCTTTGAGAAAATCAACAAGATAGATAAACCCTTAGCCAGACTGACCAAAGGGCACAGAGAAAGTATCCAAATTAACAAACTTAGAAATGAAAAGGGAGACATAACAACGGAAACTGAGGAAATCCAAAAAATCATCAGATCCTACTACAAGAGCCTGTACTCAACACAACTGGAGAATCTGGAGGAAATGGACAATTTCCTTGACAGATACCAAATACCAAAATTAAATCAGGACCAACTAGACCATCTAAACAGTCCCATAAAGCCTAAAGAAATAGAAGGAGTCATAGAAAGTCTTCCAACCAAAAAAAGCACAGGACCAGATGGTTTCAGTGCAGAATTCTACCAGACCTTCAAAGAAGAGTTAACACCAATACTCTTCAAACTATTCCACAAAATAGAAACAGAAGGAACACTACCCAATTCCTTCTACGAAGCCACAATTACGCTGATACCAAAGCCACACAAAGATCCAACAAAGAAAGAGAACTTCAGACCAATTTCCCTTATGAACATCGATGCAAAAATACTCAACAAAATTCTTGCCAACCGAATCCAAGAACACATCAAAACGATCATCCACCATGATCAAGTAGGCTTTATCCCGGGAATGCAGGGTTGGTTCAATATACGGAAATCCATCAATACAATCCACTACATAAACAAACTCAAAGAACAAAATCATATGGTCATTTCATTGGATGCTGAAAAAGCATTTGACAAAATTCAGCATCCTTTCATGCTTAAAGTCTTGGAGAGAACAGGAATTCAAGGCCCATACCTAAACATAGTAAAAGCAATATACAGCAAACCGGTAGCCAGCATCAAACTAAACGGAGAGAAACTTGAAGCAATCCCACTGAAATCAGGGACCAGACAAGGCTGCCCCCTTTCTCCTTATCTTTTCAATATTGTACTTGAGGTACTAGCTCGGGCAATTCGACAACATAAGGAGGTCAAAGGGATACAAATTGGAAAGGAGGAAGTCAAACTATCATTATTTGCAGACGACATGATCGTCTACCTAAGTGACCCAAAGAACTCCACTAGAGAGCTCCTACAGCTGATAAACAACTTCAGCAAAGTGGCAGGTTACAAAATCAACTCAAGCAAATCAGTGGCCTTCCTATACTCAAAGGATAAGCAGGCTGAGAAAGAAATTAGGGAAATGACCCCCTTCACAATAGCCACAAACAGTATAAAGTATCTTGGGGTGACTCTTACCAAACATGCGAAAGATCTGTATGGCAAGAACTTCAAGACTCTGAAGAAGGAAATGGAAGAAGACCTCAAAAAATGGGAAAACCTCCCATGCTCATGGATCGGTAGAATCAATATAGTTAAAATGGCCATTTTGCCTAAAGCACTATACAGATTCAATGCAATACCCATCAAAATCCCAACTCAATTCTTCACAGAGTTAGAAAGAGCAATTATCAAATTCATCTGGAACAACAAAAAACCCAGGATAGCTAAAACTATTCTCAGCAACAAAAGAAAATCTGGGGGAATCAGTATCCCTGACCTCAAGCAATACTACAGAGCAATAGTGTTAAAAACTGCATGGTATTGGTACAGTGACAGGCAGGAGGATCAATGGAACAGGATTGAAGATCCAGAAATGAACCCACACACCTATGGCCACTTGATCCTCGACAAAGAGGCTGAAAACATCCAATGGAAAAAAGATAGCCTTTTCAACAAATGGTGCTGGTTCAACTGGAGGTCAGCATGCAGAAGAATGCGAATTGATCCATCCTTGTCTCCTTGTACTAAGCTCAAATCCAAATGGATCAAGGACCTCCACATAAAGCCAGACACTCTGAAGCTAATAGAAAAGAAACTGGGGAAGACCCTTGAGGACATCGGTACAGGGAGAAAGTTTCTGAACAGAACACCAATAGCGTATGCTCTAAGAGCAAGAATTGACAAATGGGACCTCATAAGGTTACAGAGTTTCTGTAAGGCAAAGGACACCGTCAAGAGGACAGATCGGCAACCAACAAATTGGGAAAAGATCTTCACCAATCCTACATCAGATAGAGGGCTAATATCCAATATATATAAAGAACTCAAGAAGTTAGACTCCAGAAAACCGAACAACCCTATTAAAAAATGGGGTACAGAGTTAAACAAAGAATTCTCACCTGAAGAACTTCGGATGGCGGAGAAGCATCTTAAAAAATGCTCCACTTCATTAGTCATTAGGGAAATGCAAATCAAAACAACCCTAAGATTTCATCTTACACCAGTCAGAATGGCTAAGATTAAAAATTCAGGAGACAGCAGGTGTTGGAGAGGGTGCGGAGAAAGAGGAACACTCCTCCACTGCTGGTGGGGTTGCAAATTGGTACAACCACTCTGGAAAGCAGTCTGGCGGTTCCTCCGAAAACTGGGCACCTCACTTCCAGAAGATCCTGCTATACCACTCCTGGGCATATACCCAGAGGATTCCCCACCATGTAATAAGGATACATGCTCTACTATGTTCATAGCAGCCCTATTTATAATTGCCAGATGCTGGAAAGAACCCAGGTATCCCTCAACAGAAGAGTGGATACAAAAAATGTGGTATATCTACACAATGGAGTACTATTCAGCCATTAGAAACAATGAATTCATGAAATTCTTAGGCAAATGGATGGAGCTAGAGAACATCATACTAAGTGAGGTAACCCAGGCTCAAAAGGTGAATCATGGTATGCACTCACTAATAAGTGGTTATTAACCTAGAAAACTGGAATACCCAAAACATAATCCACACATCAAATGAGATACAAGAAGAAAGCAGGAGTGGTCCCTGGTTCTGGAAAGACTCAGTGAAACAGTATTTGGCAAAACCAGAACGGGGAACTGGGAAGGGGTGGGTGGGAGGACAGGGGAAGAGAAGGGGGCTTACGGGACTTTCGGGGAGTGGGGGGGGGCTAGAAAAGGGGAAATCATTTGAAATGTAAATAAATTATATGAAATAAAAAAAAAGACAAAAAAAAAAAAAAAAAAAAAAAAAAAAAAAAAAAAAAAAAAATGAGGTACAAGAAGAAAGGAGGAGTGGCCCCTGGTTCTGGAAAGACTCAGTGAAACAGTATTCAGCAAAACCAGAACGGGGAAGTGGGAAAGGGTAGGTGGGAGGACAGGGGAAGAGAAGGGGACTTACGGGACTTTCGGGGAGTGGGGGTCTAGAAAAGGGGAAATCATTTGAAATGTAAATAAATTATATCGAATAAAAAAAATAAAAAAAAAAAAAAAGAAAAGATCCGGGTGAGCAAACCTTTTGCTCTTTAACGCGCCTGGTTTTCTTTACCCTTTGAGTAGCACCCTGGTTCTGGAAAGACTCAGTGAAACAGTATTCAGCAAAACCAGAACGGGGAGGTGGGTGGGAGGACAGGGGAAGAGAAGGGGGCTTGCGGGACTTTCGGGGAGTGGGGGGGCTAGAAAAGGGGAAATCATTTGAAATGTAAATAAATTATATCAAATAAAAAAAAAAAAGAATTCTCGGTGTTGCTATGCTCTTTACCTTCTTGTGACTGTCTTCCTTTCCTTCATGTTTTCTTACCGGGTTGAATCTTTTCATTTAGAGTCTTCTCACTTTCATGCTGAATTAGGCATTATTTTATGTCAGTGTGTCTTCAACAGAGTCTGTCTTATCTACAAACATCTTGTACATCCTACTTTGTATAATAGGAATATGGTTTGCTTTGCATTTAGTTTTACTAAACAGCCGGAAAGTTCTATCAATTTAGGAATGGATTTTACATTTTCTTAAATTTGTGAACTATTTTTTCCCTGTACAAGCAGAGAATTTTGACTTCTTTCCCATGCACAAAAAGGCTTATGAGCTTAATTTTCATAGTTGTACAAGCCATTTTAACCTCATTCTTTCAAAGTCCTCAGAGAAGCATTCTTGCTCTGCATTTCTCAGGTCCTGTGGTGAGGGTGTAAGACTTATTCTCTTCATCTGGCCGCTTGTGCAGAAGTCTTCCACAGTTCTGATTCTGGCTTCAGTTCTCGCTCTTCCCTGCTTCATTTTTGCCCACTGCTAAGTGTTCTGTATCTGAGGCAGTGCCCAGACCTTACTTTCAAGGCTTGACCTACCATGGATTCTATTATAGCAGGTTTCTACATCAACAGTTATGAAGCTCATTCGCCCACTTAATTTCTTTATTGTTTTTGTATTTCCTTTGCTCTACAGCACTGCAAGAGACAGAGATTTCTGCTAGCCCCTACCCTCCTGTTTTCCTCCAAGTTTCTTTTCTATAAGTCAGACTGGAGTCTAGTTTGTACATTCCAAAGGAGGCATCAAGGATGGCAATACTCGTTTGGGTACTTCAAAAATGGGGCAACGATTTTGCATGATCTGGAAATGAGACATATCAGTTGAACTATATTACATAAATTTTATTCTAGTTGAAAGATAGCCAGTACAGAAAGTGCAGCCTCTGAGACATCATGGGTATCCAACAAGTCTTAGCAAGGAATGTGCTTGTGGAGTTACACATAAATAAGCTGGGGCACAAAAATTATTTTTCTTTATGATGAGATGCATGTAAGAGCTGAGACAGAAATAAGTCCACACTGGGAAAAAAATTAAGCCCATCAGCATGTATTGGGTTTTAGTGAATCTGGCTCCACTCACCCCTAAATTAGAATGTCCCAAAGTCTGCAATTAAAAGCTACAGCTGAACAGTGACTGAACACTGATTCATTAGCAGAGAGCTCCAAACACTCAACAAAACACCTAAATTATAGACCTCAGCGGTTTATACAGCTCTCTTGATTTTCACAAGTCAATGTTCAGGGTTGGCATTGTCTAGCTATTGATTATTGTGCATTTATTTATATCAGTCTTGTAAAACACATACAAAGATACACATTAATACAATTTAAACATTCAACCATCAAATACAAAATCCCTTAAGGCCTTTTTATCTTTCCTTCCTTCCTTCCTTCCTTCCTTCCTTCCTTCCTTCCTTCCATCCTTCCTTCCTTTCTTCCTTCCTTTCCTTCTTTTTAAATGCATCCCCAATTGCACTTTTATCAAACCACAGTAGTCTTAATATGTAAAATCTCTGTGTTTTAATTTTTAAAATTTTGAAATTAAAATATAATTATATCATTTCTTCTTTCCCTTTCCTCCTTCGAGCCATCCCATGTAACCTTCCTTGCTTTCCCTCAAATTTGTGGCCTCTGGTCACTTCTTGTTTAATTGGCATTATATACACATACACACACACACACACACACACACACACACACATACACACACACGCACGCACACACACAAACACACACACACACTTGCAATATAACAAATCTACATACATATATGTATATCTGCTGCAGGAAATGTTTTATTTATGAAAAAAACCTGATTCTAGCCATGCTGTAGCTCAGCCTTAGCACACACCTTTAATCCCTCTGGCTGGAATGCAGACACACCCTTAGTACACACCTTTAATGAAGGTAGAATTAGGTTGTAGAAAGCTGCACCCATGTTTGAAAGTGAAGTCAAATTGAGTGGCAGACAAAGTGATGAATTAGAGAAAGATCTGATAGGATATGCTCAACTCTCACAAGAACAAAGGGAAAAAAGAGACACTATTTAAGAGAGCAGTATAGAGAAAAAAAAAGGAGAGAGGGCAGATTTACTGGGACATTTGTGTAAAGACAGGTTGCAGAGAGAGAACAAACTGGAAGCTTGAAGACAGGATGAACCAGAGATTGAGAAGGAGTCAGAAAAGAAGAACATATTGCCAAAGTTAGTATGAGGCCAAGAGAAGCAAGATTGAATCAGTCAGGTTAGAGAGGAGTTTGAGCCAGAACAGCTGAGTTGACCAGCCAGCCAGAGTTCAGAAAAAGCTAGAAAAGGGGAGTTTATTCAGCAGCTAGTCTCAGAGGCTGAAAATATTCTAGGCCTAGATTAGATTGGACAGAGGCTAGAATCTTCTAGGACTAGGTTTAGCTTAGCAGATGAAGGCAGTAAGCCTCAGAGACAACAATTCAGGCAAATAAGTGTTTCTTTTAAACACCCCCCACAGACCCCCCCACACACACATATAATGAGGTCTAGGAATTGTCACACAAATGAGCTCAGTTAAATAGGGCTGATTTATTGAATGAACACCCCAAAGCTGATTGGTCAGTGTCACAGACCAGAAGAGAAATATTTTTCAGGACCAGTTTATATAGGCAAAACCCACAATGATCTCATATGTAGGTATAAGAAGCATTGCCCGGTGGTGGTCAGCTCTGACTGAAGCTATTTTGACTAGCTAGGCAGAACAGTTCTAATTGACCTTTACTTTAATTGTTCCCAAGTGAAGCTTATGGGCTTATGGTTGTAGAATTTCTTAAGATAACAGGGTATGTGGTCAGCTTGACACTACTCTGAATCATGCTATTTTTCTGTGTTAGTACAATATGAAATGGCTGGTTGGCACAGAGCAAGATGACTATAGCTATGGTGAGGAAGCAGGCTTCAAAAACAACAAATATCTACATCTATATCTGTATCTGTATCTATATCTCTATCTATCTATATATATGTATATGTACTTACTATACTTACATATATACATATGATGATATGTATGTATATGTGTATATACATGTATATATGTGTATATACGTGTATATACATATGTATATGTGTATGTATATGTGTATGTGTATATGTATATGAAGACATGTATATATATACATATATACATAAAGATATGTATATATACATATCATAATGTATATATATAAATATATAAAATCAATGAGAGGATGAAAGATTGAGGAAGAGAGGAGTCGTCTATACAGCTATGTTGTGAACTATGTTAGTATTCTGTTGTGTCCCTCAACTGTTATGAATATTAATGATTTAATACCTACTAAAAACTACAGGTTTGGGTTGAAAATAATGAACACTTTTCCAGTCCAGAGGGCTAGATATATAGATTGAAGAGGATGCTTTTATAATGATGAGAAGCACCTTTAAGGTTATATTCAGAAGATACTAAAGGGAATTTAAAATCTTGAGCTTGTGACAGCATTATAAGCAGCTAATACTCCATTAGCTTATTAGAACATCATGGGCTAATGTTAAAATTCTGAAGTTTGGAAATCTTAGTATACAAATAGCATAGAGGGGGGAAGAAAAATCTAAAACAATTTCCAATTTTATATATGTTAAATTGTTTTCTTATACCTCTCTAATTTGCATTTATAAATTTAAAAACATTTTTAGGCCATTACCAACCTTAAAACACATTCTTAGACCCTCTAATCTTTATAACTTGCATTTATCAACCTTAAGACAGCTTCCTCAATTCTCAAACACTTTTTTATATCCTCAGATCTTAAATATACTTTAAACTTGCATTTTTCTTTCCTATTGTTTACTATGAAACACAAGAGTTGATTATTGAGAGCATTTAAATGAAGGTTTAATGAGAATCATTTAAATAAAGGGCTAGTAAAAGTTAACATTAAAATCTGTTAATCCTTTCACATGAAATCTATAAACAAGGCAAACATGTTTGCCCTTTTAAATAAGAGACCTGGTAGTTTTAACTAATGAATTGACTAATGAACTAACATACTGGTAGATTATCTTGGGCTAAGGAGCTAGTTGCCTGCTCTCCAGCTATCAAGCTATAGCTTGCTTAACCATCAAGATGATTAGAAGCATGAGAAAGATAAATGGTAATCTAAATGGCTATGTATCAATTAAAATGACAGAGATTAGTTCATAGTTCATTATCTAGACAGTTATCCCAGGATTCTGTGTCCACTTTAGCACTGAAGACAATGGCAGTCTTTGGCCAACAGGCCCAGAAGATAATGAGGCTTTTTCTGTGGACAAGGAACATGGGAGACACTGACCTCACCTTGTCTTAAGCAACATGTGCCAGTCAATTCTCCAGAGTCCTGTTTGTCCATAGTTCAGACTGGGCCCTGGTAGTGGCTTAGGAACAGAGGGAGTTATGCCCAGTGGTATTACAATTCCTGTAGTGTCCTTTGTTGTTGTACCCATCCCTTCTCAGAGAACTTGGTGGGGGCCACTGTTAGGATTTGGGAGTCTCTTTCTGTCACAGAAGGTTAAGCATGTTAAATGACATATTCTGAAGATTTCTGATATGTTTGAGAGCTAGTACCTACCCAACATGTTTGAGTTAAACAATCTTTGTATATTTGTAGTTATCTATTTTAAATTGTGTCTTTTAAAAATAAAACAGGAGTCTAAATACAGCTTAATCTTGTAATTAACTGCATCCATTCTTAGCATGACTTTAAATATATTTCTGAATATATTAAAGGATTTGATTATTTTTAAGGTTATTGACTGTCAACTTGCATTTATTAATTATAGTAGGTTTTAATGTGGCTAGGACTTTAGGTTCTGTTCCTGTTAGGTTTGAGCCTTAAAAACACATGCTTTTGGATTGAACCTCTTCTAATATAAAAATAAAAACTTTTTAATCCTTAAATATAGTCCATAAAGAGACTGGGAACTTTTCTGACCTTTACATGCTATGTTATCATAGGATATAGCAGTTTCCTATATTGCTCAGTTTATAGTAAAAGCTATAATTTAATAATGCTAGCAAAAGCAATGTTAGACATATATACTTAAATCAGTCTTTGTTAGCCTGAATAGTCCTTAGGTAAGGAGAGACATATTCTTTTTTTTATTATTCAATATATTTTTTATTTACATTTCAAATGATTTCCCCTTTTCTAGACCCCTACTCCTCGAAAGTCACATAAGCCCCCTTCCCTCCCCCTGTTTTCCTACCCAACTCTTCCCACTTCCCTGTTCTGGTTTTGCCCTATACTGCTTCACTGAGTCTTTCCAGAACAAGGGGCCACTCCTCCATTCTTCTTGTACCTCATTTGGTGTGTGGATTATGTTTTTTGTATTCCAGTTTTCTAGGTTAATATCCACTTATTAGTGAGTGCATACCATGATTCATCTTTTGAGTCTGGGTTACCTCGCTTACTATGATGTTCTCCAGCTCCATCCATTTGCCTAAGAATTTCATGAATTCATTGTTTCTAATGGCTGAATAGTACTCCATTGTGTAGATATACCACATTTTTTGCATCCACTCTTCTGTTGAGGGATACCTGTGTTCTTTCCAGCTTCTGGCAATTATAAATAAGGCTGCTATGAATATAGTGGAACATGTATCCTTATTACATGCTGGGGAATCTTCTGGGTATATGCCCAGGAGTGGTATAGCAGTATCTTATGGACGTGAGGTGCCTAGTTTTCGGAGGAACTGCCAGACTGATTTCCAGAGTGGTTGTACCAATTTGCAACCCCACCAGCAGTGGAGGAGTGTTCCTCTTGAGAGACATATTCTTATGCCAGTGATTATTAACCTTTTTAATGCTATAAGCCTCTAAGATTTTTTAAATATATCAATTTTGTTTTGTAATATTAAACTAAAGTCCATTTATAAGAATGAAGACATAGAATATTACCATAATTTTCAGTAGGCAAACCAAGCTCTAACAATGTAAACAATTTAGTATTTCCAAAATCAATATAAATATCAAGTGGGTTATTTTTATGTTAGAAAGTTAGTTTGCCAACAAGAAAATTCTTGTATACAAATGCATTTTAACCATACACCATAACTTATAAACCAATGATCTATAACAAAGACATGCAGAACAGAGTAAGCTTAAATATTTAAGATCATTCAGAAATAAAGATGTAATGTCCACATGTATTTATGTATTTAAAACAAAAACTATTCTTATGTCTTCCAGATATAATTATAATGGATGAGCAACTTGCTACTGACTGAATCCAGTTTCACAGGCACAGAGGTTTTTAGCAGGACTAAGGCATCAGCTCCCTTACTAGAGAAGCTGAGAAGCTGTTCCTGGCACTTTAAGAGCAAAGAGCTTTAAGATCAGGTAGTCCCTTGCATGCTGTCAACTTGATTCAGGCAGGATATAGGGCTTCCCCAACAGTGCTAGAATCCTAGTTGCAGGCACAGGCTCCAAGTGCAGTGCCAGTTTATCAGTGTTTGTTAAACCAATTCAGCTGTCTTTTTTTCATGAAAAAAAATTCTTGAAAGGAGTTAAAGCTAGGTCAAGCAGTGAAGGCCAGAAGATGAAGTTTGGCTCATTTTTCTGAATGTGAAACATAGAGCAATAATCAAACAATGAAATGGAACTACAGCCATCAACTGACAGACATAAACACACTAGTATGCTATGGACAACCAATAGAGTTGGGAAGAATAGGTGAGTAAAAGGAGCCCTCAGGGGGCCAGCCAGTGTAGAAGGAAGGCCATTCAGCAGGAAAGAGGAGAAAGTTATAAAAATAAATAAATAAATAAATAAATAAGTGAGAAAAAAAGAAAGTAAACAAGCAAGAAATAAACATAGAAGACAAACACAGACAAAACCTAATTCCAAAGTTAGTCACAGCTGCACATTGGGACTATCAGATAAGAGTCCCAATAAAATCCATGTCCAAAGGGTGGATTGTGCTATGTTCCCCCGACCCCAGCCAAGAGAAGTAGAGCTTCCCTTGTTTGCTGACTTTAATATCAGTGTTATATCTAACTTGTCTTCTTTGTGTCACCAAAAGATTTAGACCATACCAGAAACAAGGCAAACCAAGAAAAGAAATTTACCTCTTCTTGGAGATGTTGGCTGACTTGCTGCTGTTCACTATAAAGAACTGAGGGGTGATCAAGGGTAGGGCACCTTCCCTGGATCTTGGTGGATCCTCCAAATGTTGAGTTCTGACACTGATCTCAGTTAAACAGGGCTGCTTTATTGAATGCAAGCCCAAAAAATGATTGATCAGGGTAGCAGCCTAGACACTGAATATTTTTCAGAGCCAGTTTATATGGGCAAACCTGGTGGTCAGTCCTGAGTGAAGCTATTTTGGCTAGCTAGACAGAACAATTCTAAATGACCTTCATTCTAATTAGTCCTCAGTGAAGCGTATGGTTGTGGAATTTCTTAATATATCAGCACACGTGGTCAGCTTCACCCTGCTCTGGATCAACCTATTTTTCTGCATCAATAGCAATATAAAATGACTGGTTGGCATGGAACAAGATGGCTACAGCTATACTTGGGGAGCAGGCTTTAACAACAACAAATATATATCACAATGCACACACACACACACACAAACACACACACTGAGAGGAAGAAAGATAGAGCAGGAGAGGAATCACAGCCATGCTGTAAACCATTTTGTTCTTCTGTAGTATCCCTTAACTCTTATGAATATTGATTGCCATTTGCCGCTTCACTGGTCTTCTGTCCATAGCTGTGTGGAAGAATCCTCTCTTACCCTACCTGATTTCTCTCATTGTTCTTTCCTCAAGTCAGGCACCATTATAAGAATCACTCTTTGTTTTGAGAGTTCCCAGTCTAACACATGGGTTTGTTTTTTTAAGTATCTGAATATGCATCAGATGTGTAAGAGTAGATTGTAAAAAACAAGGAGAGCCAAATACTTAGGAAAAGAGGAATTAAAAGAGGGAAGGTACTTTCATAGTGAACTAAGTGAACATTATAATCATTATGAAAATGAGTCTTTTGGTTCTAGTTATGAAGTTATAAACTTCAACAAGGAGTAGAATGGAAACCCATAGTTATATGGGGCATGATTATTTCATCATGGTAATATAACTATTGCTTAGAACAAAACTGAAAATGTGACAGAGTAAAAAGAAATACACTGAGTGAATGGAACTCACTATCTGACAGAGCTGACATTGTAAATCATTTGGGAAGAAGAGATTTTTTCAGTAAATATTTCAGTAGCAGTACTTTATCCATCTTAAAAGAAACCTCCCCTATTAGAGTTCATATCCATTCTATAGAAACAATTCAATTCCAGTTGATTAAAGATCGAAATGTGAATAATAAAATTTGAAATGTTAGCCAAAATATAAATATCTTTATGATCCTGATATTAGAAGATATGTCTCAATACTGTAAGAAAAATGTTTGCAATCAAGGGAAATGTAGATTTAAATTTTTAATTAAAAAGTTTCTGTATCAAAAAAAAAACCACTGTGAAGAACAGCCTTAATTAGGAGAGGTATTTGTAACATATGAAACCACAGAATATTATCATGCAGTGCATATAAAAATTATTGTAAATCAATAAGAAGTTATTTATGGATAAATGATAGGAACAAGGAGAACCAAAAGAGCCAATAAACATTATGATTCTTAGGCTCAGAAGTTTTTTCACATTCATCAGGTAAATTAAACTAAAGGATGATGAAAGACAAGAATTCTTGAATATACCCTGTGTTGGCCTGAAAATGCAGAACAAGGATGGGACACATTAACACATCCTGGTGGGAAAAAAATAAGGTTCCCCTCTCTGAAGAATTACTTTCAACTCTCTAGGCAGGTACAGATATAAATGCCATTGGAACACCAGTTCTGTATGCCTAATTCACAGGGTGAAACACACGTGAACAAGAAGATATGTATACAAACAAACAAACAAAATGCATATCGAAATTGTTAGTACTGTCAAAAAATTGAAATAACCTTCAATCAATAAGACAAGAATAGTAATATGTCAGTAAATCACTCTATAGTCAAAATGAAGATATAAGAGATAACAAGGTAATTACAGAAATATGTATATAGTGTCATTTCATTCTACAAAGATTTGATCATAAAAATACCCCCGAGATTTCTCAAACAATAGACCACCAACCAGGCAGCATATACCAGCTGATATGAGGCCCCCAACACATACACAGTAGAGTGTCTTTGTTCAGTCAGAGATGATACCCCTAACCCTCAAGAGACTGGAGGACCCTGGAAGTTTAGAGGTCAGGTGGGGTGGGGGATGGTGGGTAGGGACCACTTTGTGGGGACAGGGGGTAGGGAAAACGGTCTGGGATGTGGAACAGTTGGAGGGTGGATGATGGGGGGAGGGGGAATAAAATCTGGAGTGTATAAATTAAATGAATAATAAAGAAAAAAGACCACTGTGTTATTTCTGCACAAATATATACATGTGTGTGTGTCTGTGTAAAAATCATATAAAAGAATGAAAGATCAATGGAGCCAGATCAATTTCAAAATCTGTTCAGAGATGAGGAGATATGTTGTTGGATGTCTATTTCTTTTAAAATTAAATTGTTATCTTAGTTAGGGTTTCCATTGCTGAGAGAGACACTATGAGCAAGAAAACTCCTATAAACCACAACATTTAATTGGGGCTAGCTTACAGGTTCTGAGGTTCAGTCTATTATCATCATAGGAGGAAGCATGGCTGCATCCAGGCAGACAGAGTGCTGGAGAAGAAAACAAGAGTTCTACATATTGATCCAAAGTCAGATAGAAGAAGGCTCTCTTCTAGGCTGCTAGGAGGAGGGTCTCAAAGCTTGCCTCCCATAGTGACACACTTTCTCCAACAAGGCCACATTCCCAAATAGTGCCACTCCCTAGGTCAAGCATATTCAAACCACATCCTACTCACTGGCCCCATAGGCTTGCTCAAACACACGAAGGGGGCCATATTTAGCCATAGCATAACACAAAATACATTAGTCCAACTTCAGAAGTCTCATAATCTATAACAGTCTCAATAGTTTTAAAAGTAAAATATTCAAAGTCTCTTAACTATAATCACCTACAAAATCAAAATACAGACCACATACCTCCAACATCGCAGGTTACACATTACCATTCTAAAACATTATAGTGGGGAAATACTGGACCAAAGCAAAACTAAAAACCAGCTAGGAAAACTCCAACCTCTGCATCTACATGTCTGATGTCCAACTCCTTTCAGCTTTGTTGACTACAACACACAATTTTTTTCTCTTGGGTTGTTTCCACAGCAGGTATTTCAAGGTATCTCTAATATCTTGAGGTCTTAAGGACAACTTCAACTTCACAATTTCTTGTTCTAGTATCTGGAATCCACACATCAGGTACATACCTTTAATCGCAGAACTCAGGAAGGAGACAAATGCTTATCTCTGAGTTCAAGGTCAGTCTACAGAGCAAGTTTGAGGGCAGTCAAGCATATTCAAACCACCACAGTTGTTATTAAATCTTATTTGTTTTATTTTACTGAATGGAGGATATATGCTGCTTTATTCTTAAACTGCATATATTCTTTCATCTCTAAAATTTATTTTTTTTTAAAAAGAAAAGTAATTGTACACTGTTTTCAGTACAACTAGTTTACAAATCTCATTTCAGCCAAGGTGACAAAACCATTCTTCGGTGAACATTTTTAGTTAAACAAACAAACAAAAATCCTGTTCTTCTTAGTCTGAGAAAAATTTTCTTTCTCAACCACAGAGATTGCCTCAGGGGAGGGAAAGAGGGTGGGAGAGAGGGAATACATGGTTACTAAGCAATCAAAGGACTTGAGTTGTTGTAAATAACATTCGCACTCAAGAGCTTGAAGACTTAGAATCAAAACTTAACTCAGTGCATGTAATTTGGAGTGCTCACATGTAATATGGAGAGGATGGTCAGTAGGACTATTAGCATGCCCAAACAGTCTATGATAGGATTCTTTCTCTTGATTTATAAAGTCCTCTTGGGTAATACTAAATTATATGCCAAATATGTCACTTTATTTTAACTACCCTTTACACACATATTCAAATCTTAGTTATTTAACTCAACAAAACTATTTCTCACCTAGGTAAAGTCAAATCACATATTTCTGGTAGGATGACTTTGCAAGTAATCATCAAGGTAGCTGCACTTCTTTCTTTCTTATACTTCTTTTCTTCAAATTTTTTTCCATTTTATATATGTCTATTATATATTAAATTCCATATTGTCCTTTTTATACATAATATATATTTCTCTATATGTGTGTGTGTGTGTGTGTATGTTTGCAGGTGTATGGGTGCATATGTGTATGCATGTGTATATGCATGTGTGTATGCATGTGTGTATGCATGTGTGTATGCATGTGTGTGTGCATGTGTGTGCATGTGTTTACTTATACCTATGGTAGTCCTTGGCCAACCTGGGTCTCATTCCTTGGCAGTTGTCTTCCTCATTGTTTTGTGCCCACTAATTCCACTAGGCTGGCTGGTCAATGAGTCACAAGAATCCCCTTGCCTCTGTCTCCCCTGCAATAGACTTCAAATGTGTGCTACCACCCTCAGATCTCTCTCTCTCTCTCTCTCTCTCTCTCTCTCTCTCTCTCTCTCTCTCTCTCTCTCTCGGGTTTCTCTGTATAGCCCTGGCTGTCCTTGAACTCACTCTGTAGACCAGGCTGGCCTCGAACTCAGAAATCCTCCTGCCTCTGCTTCCCAGAGTGCTGGGATTACAGGTGTGCACCACCACTGCCCAGCTCACCCTCAGCTTTCTCATACTTGTCCTTGGAACCCAACACTAGACCTCACACATTCATGGCAAGCACTTGAGTGACCACCTGTCTGTCTAGCCCTTCTTCCTAAGCCCTTGATGCTATTTCTGACCACCTTCCAGATGTATAGAAAGAACAGAGGAATGATCAATAGGGACTTCTGGGACAGGCCCAAAGGTGACATATATCATAGTTCACACCATCTCTGTGCTGGAACCTAGTCTCCAGTTCAAGATAGCAGAAGGAGAGGCTATGAGATCCATTTCAGGCATGGGCAATGTCTTTTGGGGATCATAGAGAAATCTCCACCATGCCTGGAGCACTTGTCACTACCTGTGGTACACTAGTCATTTTGTTTAAATTATGGAAAAAATGTGATAAAATTTAAAATATTTCTTACATAGAAAAATAATCCCATAATGCCATGCCAACTGCAAAAACCCGATAATATTTATGTAGTTCTATGTAACTACAACCTTATAGGACATGAATTTGGTTAGTTCCTTACTCCATCCTCTATCTAGTCTCTCTATCCTCCCTCCATTTCTTTCTTCTAAGCTTTCTCCTTCTCACAGTTCTTAATTTTCTACTGAGCTAGACAGCAAGAATAATGAGATCAATAACATGGAATATTTTAAATCTTCCCTTAAGAAGTTCCTATTGTGCAAGAGCAGGCAAGTAAGCAATCATTTACAGCAAAGTGTGACAGTGGATGTGACAGAAGACACACAGCATCGCAGGAGCCTTTATCCAGAAAATGAGAAGGCAGTGTCTGAGCTAAGAATTAAGGAATAAGTAGAAGCTGGTGTGGCTAAAATAACAACAGGGATTCAAATGCTAGAGATGCACCGTTTCAGCATGAGGCATGACAATACATGTGGGTTCAGGGAGTAGAGGTGCCATTGTTACAACATGAGACATCACATGGAACATGGATTCAGGGAATGGAAGAACCATCGTTGCAGCATGGGGACAGTACACATAACAGCTTGGTAGATGCATGGGAAATGGTAAGAGATGAGCACTCTATTGAGAGTTTTATTGAATTAAAGTGTGAATGGTTATCAGCTCGACTACAGAGAAAAAAATTTAAACATAGGAGAAAGAGCGATGTAACCAGAACTCTGCTTGTTAAAAGATAATTGTACTACTAATATAAAAAAGTCTACCAGAGGGTAGAGAAGATTAAGTGGTAGGATTTATAATTGATATATATTGCAATGATGGCTTGACTTAGATCATGACTAACAACGGACAGTAGTAGTGTCACCAAGCATGTGCTGACACATAGGCAAAAACCAGAACTATATGTTTAAAATGTGTTTTGTTTAGAGAGCAAATAATCTGAGAAGACTGGAGAGTGACATCCTAAAAGACTGTTCTATGTAATCTTCAGTAATCAGATTACAGAGATGTGGGAAAGTCCGTCAGCTATTCTAAGGCATAGTGTGACCCTTTATGCAGGTGGGCAGTAACGTCTGCAGTGAAGGTGTTGGTCCTTTGTACACTGATTTCTTCTCTTCTTTGAATCAAAAGAAAGGTTTTCATACACCAAAGCCAATGAGTCTTGGCTCCTCCTGAGGCTGGAGCTTGGATGACATCACTTTTGAGGGTTAACATAGAACAAATAAACCATTAGCAACACTTGTGTTGATAACATCCTATAGAATTAAGTACAAACATGCTCTTCTAATACAGATGTGACCCCACCAATACTAACTAGTACTCACCTAGATAAAGCAAACTGGGCTTGGGAATTGATTGAATGTATGATGTTAGCTGGAACACTATGACAGGGATGGCTTCCAAGGCTCCCTCTTCAATAATTGTACAAACAGTTATAAAGAGAAACTCCTCAACAATTAGGATCAAGAATTTAGATTTTAAATACAGAATTCATTTCATTTCGGGTCTTTCAAAATAGAGGAGACTTGTGGGAGGTTGATTATGAAACAGAAATTCAGGAGAGGGAAGCACACTGGAGTTAAGTTCTTTTATCGATCCAATAAGACTAAAAGGGATCTTTCAGAGGCCATGTGTCCAGAGTGAATAGTGACATTTAAATGAAAGATAAAAGAATAAAATGTGACAATGGAGTCTGTGAAGGAGCTAATATTTTTTTTGAATGAGGTATATAATAAAACCTATGTTCACAAAAGCCAAAGAAGAACATTTTCTGGAAGAGACAAGAAAATAAGGATGAAAGAGTGCCTACTGGGCTTGGCCTTGCATGTCTGTCTTTCTGATTCCAATCTCTGAAGACATGGGAGAGAAGTGTGTGAGAAGTGAGTTCAAGTGGGAAACCAGGCATAATAAGAGCAGGTGACTGAGAGATAGATGGCTCAGCGGTTAAGAGCACTGACTGCTCTTCCGGAGGTCCTACGTTCAAATCCCAGCAACCACATGGCGGCTCACAACCATCAGATAATGAGATCTGATGCCCTCGTCTGGGGTGTCTGAAGACAGCTACAGTGTAATTACACATAGTAAATAAGAGCAGGTGACTATTAATAAACAAAGTGAGGAAGAATGAGGCTCTGGTGTTTAAAATTTTCTTTTCCAAAACTGGGAAAGATATATATGAAATATATATATATATATGCATTGGAGGAAAAGTTTGAGAAGTCATCAATAGACTTGACATTTATAGGAAGCAGGGACAGATCTGGACGGACAAGGGAACCATGTTAATAGATGGTGACAAAAATCACACAGTTCTGCTGTGGTGGCTACATTTGCTAGTTTAATAGTTGGAATTTCTGGCAAATATAACAGGAAGACTCTGATTCCATTTGTGATGAGATTTCAACTGCTGTGATGGGCAAGGTGGTAGGGTCAGATACTTAAAAATGGAGAATTTTTTTTCTTTTTTTGCCTACTAGCATTTTTTTTTATTTGATATATTTTTATCTACATTTCAAATGATTTCCCCTTTTCTAGCCCCCCACTCCCCGAAAGTCCCGCAAGCCCCCTTCTCTCCCCCTGTCCTCCCACCCACCCCTTCCCACTTCCAAGTTCTGGTTTTGCTGAATACTGCTTCACTGAGTCCTTCCAGAACAAGGGGCCACTCTTCCTTTCTTCTTGTACCTAATTTGATGTGTGGATTATGTTTTGGGTATTCCAGTTTTCTAGGTTAATATCCACTTATTAGTGAGTGCATACCATGATTCACCTTTTGAGTCTGGGTTACCTCACTTAGTATGATGTTCTCTAGCTCCATCCATTTGCCTAAGAATTTCATGAATTCATTGTTTCTAATGGCTGAATAGTACTCCATTGTGTAGATATACCACATTTTTTGCATCCACTCTTCTGTTGAGGAATACCTGGGTTCTTTTCAGCATCTGGCAATTATAAATAGGGTTGCTATGAACATAGTAGAGCATGTATCCTTATTACATGGTGGGGAATCCTCTGGGTATATGCCCAGGAGTGGTATAGCAGGATCTTCTGGAAGTGAGGTGCCCAGTTTTCGGAGCAACCGCCAGAATGCTTTCCAGAGTGGTTGTTCTAATTTGCAACTCCACCAGCAGTGGAGGAGTGTTCCTCTTTCTCCACACCCTCTAAAACACCTGCTGTCTCCTGAATTTTTAATCTTAGCCATTCTGACTGGTGTAAGGTGAAATCTCAGGATTATTTTGATTTGCGTTTCCCTAATGACTAATGAAGTTGAGCATTTTTTTTTATTTTTATTCGATATAATTTATTTACATTTCAAATGATTTCCCCTTTTCTAGCCCCCCACTCCCCGAAAGTCCCGTTTTTAAGATGCTTCTCCGCTATCCGAAGTTCTTCAGGTGAGAATTCTTTGTTTAACTCTGTACCCCATTTTTTAATAAGGTTGTTTGGTTTTCTGGAGTCTAACTTCTTGAGTTCTTTATATATATTAGATATTAGCCCTCTATCTGATGTAGGATTGGTGAAGATCTTTTCCCAATTTGTTGGTTGCCGATTTGTCTTCTTGATGGTGTCCTTTGCCTTACAGAAACTTTGTAATTTTATGAGGTCCCATTTGTCAATTCTTGATCTTAGAGCATACGCTATTGGTGTTCTGTTCAGAAACTTTCTCCCTGTACCGATGTCCTCAAGGGTCTTCCCCAGTTTCTTTTCTATTAGCTTCAGAGTGTCTGGCTTTATGTGGAGGTCCTTGATCCATTTGGATTTGAGCTTAGTACAAGGAGACAAGGATGGATCAATTTGCATTCTTCTGCATGCTGACCTAAAAATGGAGAATATTAAAAGTCATCATTTTGCAAGAGGATCTCAGACAGAAAATACAAGAACAGTGAAGAGCAGCACTTACCTTGTTGAAATCAGAAAGGGTCAAATTACTACTTCCTTCACAAGATAAAGGACCCCAGGGCTGTTTCCAGCAGTGTTCAGTATGCTGTACATTAACCTAAGGAAGGAAGATTGTTTAGTAGCTGCACACCTGTTAGAAGTTAGGTAGACATGGAAGATACAAGGTAGTCATAATTTATCAGCAAAGCAAAAATTTATCAGCAAAAAATATATTTCAGATGATATTGTGGAAGAAGAAAAAAGTTTGACAAGATGACTGTAATTGAGTGAAGGAAGAAAAAAACTAAAAGAAATGGAAACATTCTTAGAATGGATGTCTTAGGTTGGCATTGCATAATTACCAAAATATAAATGACTCTGGCTTGGATAACAGATCTCCAGCTCAGAGCATGATGGGGAGGTCATGGAACATTTGAGGTATGGACTAACAGAATGTCTTTGGTCTCTGAGGAGACTATGGAATCCAAACCTCCTTTATTCTGTTATTTGCTTCTCTTGTCACAAGTCGGACAGGCTTCTTCTACTTCATCCTCCTGCTGAACTGAAACATGCCCGAAACAAGAGGGAAAATAAATCATGGATCGAAGACTTAAAAGATGTTTCTCTTCTAAAGTTGATTAGTTTCATTAATTTTTAGAGTAATACAAAACAAAACAACAAACAACCAAACAACCCCCCAATAAAAACCTGTAACTGCTCTTATACAGTTAAGGATAGTAATATAAGAACATTTCTCCTTTGTTGTATATCTACATTAGCTTTTATTTGGTTTGTTTAATTTTCAGTACAATTAAATTGGTATTTTATTTTTAGTGTATTTTTCCAAAATAATAGACTATGATATTCAGATTTTCTTAGGCTTACAGAACCTTTTCAGGAGGAAATGGTATTCTCATGTATCATCTTACAGTTGCCCATATGCAGTACATCATTTGTACATTGATTGATGTGGTAAAATTGTTGCAACTGATACTGGGTATTATCATTGATTTCTGTACTTCACATCAGGGTTCACTCTTTGCTTCGTGCAGTGCTATGGTGGATGGATCTGCTTTTTCAGTAACACACAGAACTGTTTCACTGCCTCAAAAATGTTGTATTTCTCTGTTTATTCTCAGCCATGTCCTCCCACAATCCACACTACTTATTGATGTTTCTGTTGTCTGTATAGTTTGTCTAGCTCAGAAAATCATGTGGTTGAAATCACATGGCATGTGGTCTTTTCAGATGGATGTCTTCACTAAAGCAATGCGTTCTATAGTTCCGGGTATTCTCTGCAGCTAGCTCACTCGCTTTTTAAAGTCCGAAAAATGTCTCCATTTTATGGATATACCATTTTATTTATGTACTGTCGAAAGACAGCTTTGCTATTTTCAAGCTCTGGTGATTAGGAATAATGCTGTAAACAGTTCTTTGCGGATATTTAGTGAGACGTTTTTAGCTTTTACTTCACTTGATGATTTCTGGTTTACATGCTAAGACTGTGTTAAGTTTGTGAAAAACTTGTCAGACTGGGGCTGATGAGCGACTCTGTGGTTAATGTGCTTCCTATGTGTCTTAGTTACTTTTATATTGTCATGACAAAAACCCATGATCAAGGCAACATATAAAAGAAAGAAATTAACTTAGGGCCTCGGAGTTCTACAGGGTTAGAGTCCATGACATTCTAGACAGGAGGATGAGAGCAGAAAGGCAGGCATGGTCCTGGAGCAGTATCTGAGAACTATATCTTATCTATGAGCCTCAGGCAAGAGAAACAAAGTGCTAACAGGGAATAGAGTGGGCTTCTAAAACCTGAAAGTTCACCTTCAGTGATAGACCTTTTCCAGAAAGGTCACAACTCCTAATCCTTTCCAAATAGTTCCACCAACTTCAGACCAAACATTCAAATATATGAGCCTAAGGGAGCCATTCTCACTCAAACTATGATGCTATGTAAACAAAGCTTTTGAAACTGAATCCCGAGAATACACATAGAGTAGGGCATGGTAGCACATGCCTGTAATCCTTAACTTCTCTGGGGAGATTGGAAACAGAGAAAGAAGAATTTATTCAAGCTGATGGATCAGCTAGTCTGGCATATGAAGCAGAAAAACAAACAAATGAGATTCTGTGTGCAACAAGGAGGAAGGCAGCCACTGAGAGCTAAAGTTGTCTTCAGTCTACACACACACACACACTCACACACACAAATGCACACACATACACACACTTTCACCACACATACTCACACACACATTCTTACACTCACACACATTCTTACATGCACACACACATTCTCACACTCACATTCTCTCACACACACACTCACACACACATCATCACATTCATACTCATATTCTCACATTCACACACACAGACATACACTCACACAACACACACACACACATATACATACACACACATATATATACACACACACTTACACATACATACACACACTCCCACACATGCACACACATATACACTCTCTTATACATGCATATACTTACATTCTCACATTTATACACACATACATATATACACATACATTCATACACATATACACACAGACACACAAATTCTCACACTTGCGCACACATACATATACACACTCATACACATATACACACATATTTACACACACACACACACACACACACACACACACACACACACACACACACACACACATGCACACACACACTGTAGGCAGAGAGAGAAAGAACTAAAAATTTTTCCCAGCTGCCTTTCAAAGTGTCTGCCTCGTTTCCAGTCTTATTCATGACTGAGAGTTGCAGTTGCTTCATGTCTCACCAGCACCAAAGGTTGTTAGAATCTTGAATTTTCAGTGGTATCTGATAACATATGGTGTTGAGTATTTATTTCATATGTTCAGTTGCCATCTGTGTATCTTCCTTGAGGAATTAGCTGTTTAAATATTTTGCCAATTTAATTATTTGCTTTTTATTTTTTAGTTTTCTTTGTGTATTTTGGAAACCAGCCATTAGATATCTATTAGGCAATTATTTTATGCCAGGCTTTGGCATTTTAAATTATTTTAACTATGTTTTTATTGTGCTAAAGTTTGAGTATTTTAAAAAACTAAATTTTAAACTGGGTGTGGCAGTGCATGCTTTTCCTCCCAGTGTTCAGAATGCAGAGGCAGAGTAAATCCCTGAGTTCAAAGCCAGTAGGTCTACAGAGGTAGGTCCAGGACAGGGATACACAGAAGAACCTTGTCTTGAAAACCAAATAAAGCTACTATACTACTACTACCAGTACTCCCAGGAGTGGTAGTGGTGGTGGTGGTGGTGGTGGTAGTAGTAGTAGTAGTAGTGTGTATGTCTAAGTGTGCCCATGTGTACTAACTATGTGTGGTGCCTATAGAAGCAGGAGAAGATCATCAGATCTCCTGCAACTAGAGTAAAAGCCACGTTGAGGCCTCCTAACGAGAGCACTGAGATGAAGCCACAGGTCTTGTGGAAGCACAGTACAGTGCTGGCATCCATTAAGTCATCTTCTAAAACTGAAGGCTTAACTTTAATAAAGTCTAGCTCAGTATTGCTTTTCTTCCACTGATTGTGCTTTTGTGTTGTTTCTGCACCCCACCAAAAAAAAAAAAAACAGCCAATTTTAAGTCCATGTAGATGTTATACTATATGCTATCTTTGAGAAATTTCATAGTTTTACATTTCCATTTGGGTCTGTGTTCCACTTTTAGTTAATGTTTGAGAAAAATGTAATTTCTGGGTTTGGACTCACTTAAGGGGATGTGAATGTCAGATTGTGAAACATTATTTACTGAATTGCTATTGTTCCTTAATCAAAAATCAGCAGACTGTGCTTGCATAAATTATTTCTGGACTATCTATTTTTGTTGATACAACATTGTCTTTCCTATTGATTTGTATGAATTTTAATGGACACATACCTTTTTTTGTCCAACATGATCAACATACAGAACTGGCCTACCACTTCCCATAATTCCCTCACACTACATCTTTATGCTTACACCTCCAACTCACACATAGTTTTTGGAAGTCATCAACTAGATCTGATCTCCATCACAATAATTTTGTATTTTTGGAGTAGCATGTGAGTAAAATAATAAGATTTCCAACCTTTCACTCTTAGCTTTTATCACTCATTTTGCACAAGGCATAATGTTCTTCATAATGTTCTTGTGATTCATCTTGGATCTCCCGTATCAGTTATTTTCCTCATTTGTAGCTGAGGCCACCTTAGTCTTATGCAGCCCTTAACTGAACAAACTTGGGTTACTGTAACTTTAATTTTTTCAAAGTCTGATTTTAATGGTGGTTCTTAAAAACTTTAACCTTTCTTTTAGCCCACCACCCACCAGAGGTAGTGGGAAAGAAAGAATACAGGGAAAGTGAGAAAGGTTCTTTGAAGCAACTCTCTTCTGTGCTGTCTGGAAATTGGCAGTTCAGTTCACTCCCAAACACTACACAGACAAACCAGCAGTCCAGTTCGGCAGGGTTGGGATAGTAAATATGAATCAGCGTTGGTGCAGCCAGGCCCCAGCCTTGGCAGGAGGCAGCAGAAGAGACCAGGGCCAACAGCAACTCCAGGGGAACTTCTCTGCTGTGCCTCTCTCAGTGAAGCAAAGATCAGGAAAGACTTGAGAGCCACAAATTTTGCACAGCTAACTCTTCCAGCAAGTCTAGCTCAGCCTCTGTCATTGTTCTGTAAGTTTTATATCCCTTCAAACATCACATGTCCTCCTCATGCTTTGCATCAGCGTGAGCATCTATCTCAGCTGACGTAACTGCCAATCAGCCCAAGTTCTCAGAACCAGCAACACACTGCAGCACATCACTGGAAGGTTTTTGGTGATTTTCTCCCTATGGAGTCTTGACTAATAGAGCTCAACTAAGTGATGTAAGGCAGACCAATACATGTGTGTCCTTAGAGAAGAATCTTCAATCATATGTGCTTTCACATATTTGCTTTAGCAGAACATCCTTTCCCTATGTCTGCTTTAGTGAACCATTCCTTTACAAGTCTGCCTTAGTCTTTCACCTGTGTCCACTTTAGGAAAACACCCCTTCATATGTTTGTCCCAAGAAAACACCATCCAGTTCCAAAGAATCCTTAAGTTTTCATTCCAGGTTACTTCTAATTTGGAGTGCTTAAGGGCTAACCTGCTATACAAATTCTTGTATAGATTTTCTGTGCAATTCTAAGTATTCAATTCTCTAAGAACAATAACAGGAGTGAGACACTGGACTTATTGGTAAATATACATTTATTTTAGAAGAAACCAGTCAACTATTTCCCCCATTGGCTATTTCACTTTATATTTCCATTAGCTGTATACAAAGGAGAACTCCTGATGTCACCAGGGCTAAATACTGTCAATAGCTTGTGGTTTGGACATACAATAGATGGCAAAGGTATTTCCTTATGCTTTTAGTATCTGATAATACTGAGTTTATTTCAATTTAGTTATATGCCATTCACATATCTTCTCTGATTAATTAGATGACAACATAACTTTCCATGTTGGAAAGAAAAACAATACGTTGTTTGGGGTTTCAAGTTATTCATTAAAGGTTGAAGCCCTTTGTCAAGGATGTGTTTTGTGAATATTTCCTGCCAACCTATAGTTGTTCACCCTTCAGTCTTTTGTGAGTCTAAACTTGTAAAATGTGACAAAGTTCAATTTGTTATTTTGTTCTTTTATGTCTCCAGATTTTGTTGTCATGACTACAAATTCGAATTCTCTGCATTGCTCTAGGTCATGAATATTTTGTTTTAAAATTTTCAGTTTTTCATCTTGGATTTATATGTAAGTTTTGAGTTAATTTTTAAGATGTGACATCTTAAAGATGTTTGCCAGTATGTCTCACTGTTCTATTACCACATATTGGAAGGTCTACTTCTTCCAAGGAATTGCTCTTGCAGTGTTGTCAAAGACCAATTGACCATTCCTTTGTAGGTCTGTAGCTGGACACTCTATTCTGAATAATTGATTTATATTCATTTTTTCCCTTGTATAACACTCTCTTAATTAATATGGACTTATAGTAATGCTTGAAAATGGACAATGGGAGTCTCAAAATTTGTTCTTCTCTTTCAAAATTGTTCTATATCAGACAATTTAGAGTCAGCTTCTCTGTATCTACAAAGCTCTTGCTAAATTCTTAGTCAATGTTGTATTCATTACAGAGGATGTTGTTGGACACAATATATTCACTACAAAGAATCTTTAAATCCATGAACATATAGACTCCCTGATTTAGATCTTTAATATTTTTCATCAGCTTTGAATGTTTTCAACATATGGTTTGTACTTTTAGATAGAGTTACACACGGTATTGTGGTTTGGCTAGTGCTTTTGTTGGAATTTCTAGTTTTAATTGTTTCATTTTAGCGCATAGTAAAAGGTTTACTTTTCTATAACAAATATTTTGCAATGTTGCTAAACATTTTATTATTTTTAGAAGTTTCTAATAACAATTTTTTCTTTTCCTTGGGAATTTCCATATTATAACAATGATGGTACCTGTCAATGGGACAGCTTGATGATGGAAAACAATATGAAGTTTTCCCCCATTGCAGGGAATAAAGTCTTTTCCTACCATGCTGCATAGGAGTAGTGCAAATTTCATCTTTGTTAAGATGACCATCAAGTCTGATACCACGAAGTATGATATTAGTAGTAAATAATAATGTAAGGGACTTTTATCATCTTTGAAATGTTTTTCGTACTTTGTGGAAGTTGTCTTAATTAGCGTGAGTTCTGTTGTGGCATTTTATCCATACATATACTTGGGTCTTATTGCTCCCAACATCCAGAGCTTTCATGTATATCTAAGTCCAAATAGGGGTAATCATTAACAGATTGTTTCTAGATGTAGGCATAGATAAGGGTTTCTGGAAATTATGCTAATGTCATAGAAATTATCTCAGGAATTGACAAATTCTTCTACAAAGGCTGAACAGCAAAGGAGACAATGAACAGGACAATGAGACAGTCTACAGAATGGGAGACAAACCTTTGCCAAGAATACATCAGTCAGGATATTAATGTCTGGAAGCTATGAAAACCCCAAATTTAATCCCCAAATTTAATTAATAAAATCAATAGGTAGGCTATTAAATGGGCAGTTTTTAAAGAAAGAAATACAAATGGCTAATAAATACTGAAGAGAAATTTCTTTCCAATTATGAGTTGATTTGACTAAATTCTTCTCTATCATCAATTGTTTTAATAATATTCTTCCTTAGTTGGACTCAATATGCTGTACCATTGAAATATTTAAAGCCTGATTTAAAGAATTCATCTGGGTGAATTCTATGTGATCATAATATATTAAAATGTGTTAACTATCATATTGCTTTATGTAATTTGCTTATATGCTATTGATTTTGCACATTTAGTAAAGGATTATAATTTGTACATTTCCTTTTTTATTAGTTTTAAAATAGAAGGATGTAGTTTCATGAAATGAATTTAAAAATATTTACTTTTTATTATATGAAAGAATTCTGTTATAAATGATGCTAATTTAAAAATATTTGTTATAGGCTGGGCAGTAGTGGTGCACGCCTGTAATCTCAGCACTCTGGGAGGCAGAGGCAGGCGGATTTCTGAGTTTGAGGCCAGCCTAGTCTACAGAGTGAGTTCCAGAGCAGTCAGGGCTACACAGAGAAACCCTGTCTCGACAAACAACCAAATCCAAAAAAAAAAACAAAAAACAAAAAAAAAATTTGGTATAAATGAAAATGTCAGAATTTTATCACATTTTAGAAGTTTTTATTCCACATTGTCCTTTAATGTAACATTTTAAGGAACATTTAACTTATCTTCTTTGTCATGCAGGATTGTTGTTTATAGTTTGGAAAGGAATAACCATTACAATTTGAATATAGTCCATAGAGTTAAATAAAGTTCTATTTGCTTATTGTTGTAGTTTTGTACATAGACTCTTCAGTGGGAGAACTTCTTTCAGTTAATGTTTTTCTTTTTACCTTTATCAATGTTTATAAAAATGTATTAACTTTTCCAAATAATTACATGTTGTTATCACTGATTTTTATTTTGTTTTTTTAAAGATATTTATTTTGCTTCTATAAGTTCCTTATCTATATGTACAACTGAATGCCAGAAGACACCATTAGATCCCAGTATGGTTGGTTGTAAGCCACCACGTGGTTGCTAGGAATTGAACTCAGGACCTCAGGAAGAACAGAGAGTGCTCTGAATTGCTATGCCATCTCTACAGGCTTCTTCTATTTTATTTTCAATTATTCTTATCTTTATTATTTCTTTCTTTATTTTGAAGTCATTTTGTTTTTTTTTTTTCAAGTTAAAAGCAAGATTACGAGTTGTGACTTTTCCTTCCTCTTGATGTAAGTTGTTTGTGAGTATGAATTTCATTTAGGGGCAGTCAGATCATGAAACTGTTTATATCTTTTGTTTAGATTTTCTTCCAGTTCTGATGCACTGTGTAATTAACTGGGGGATTGCTTTTTGGCTTATGAATTATTTAGAAGTTTGGTGTTGGATAAATGAGTGTTTGGATGCTTTTCAGTAGTCTTTCTATAACTGATTTTTAGTTGGGTTTATTAACACCTAAAAATGCTTGGAATATGATTCATTGATAGAGCACCTGCCTAGCATGTATTTATCCCTGGATTTGGTTCCCAGCATCACACAAACTTGGCATAATTTTTCATGTACCTATGATCCCAGCACCCAAAAGATGAAGGCAAGGGGCTCAGAAGTTAAATACCATTCTCAGGTATGTAGTGAGTTTGATGTTACTCTGATCTGGATAAAAAACTGTTTCCAAAAAATCCCCCCAAAAAAGAAAATCCTCCATACTTTCCAATATGTTTCTTCTGTTTATTACATACTGAAAGATTTGATATCTTAATCTTTCTCTCCTTCTTCCCCCCTCTCTTTCTCTCTCTCCCTCTCTCCCTCCATGTCTAAGTACATGTGAATATACATGCATGCATGTGCATACTAGGTGGGTGAAAAGTTCAGGTGGCAGACGAATCTGCATGTTTCCATCTTCCCAGAACTGGAACTATAGGCGCATGCTGCACTTCATGTGGGTTCTGGGGATTACACTCAGGACCTCCAATTTGCAGGTCAAGTATTGATCAGTACTGATGTCCTTATTAACTGAGGTAGTTCCGGGAAATTTACCTTAAACTATCAAAGTTTGTTTTATGTCTCAGAACATGGACTGTCTCTAGACCTTATATTATCTACCCAGTTGAAAGGAATTTATGTATTTATGTATTTATTTATTCTAAAAGAAGTTTTAATTTTAGATATAGTTTGATCATATTCTTTCTCTTTTCCATGTCCTTCCTTAATCTCCTCTACTTACACACATTCACCACATTAAATTTTTTCTCCGTGGTTAAGAGCACTGATTACTCTTCCGAAGGTCCTGAGTTCAAATCCCAGCAACCACATGTTGGCTCACAAACATCCATAATGAGATCTGATGCCCTCTTTTGGAATGTCTGAAGACAGCTGCAGTGTACTTACGTATAATAATAAGTAAATCTTAAAACAAACAAAAAACCCAATACAGCAATGCAAACTCACAATCATGAAACAAAAATAAAACACTACTCACTCATAAATGCAAAAGAGTACACCAAAGCATAACCAAGCAAAAGCAAACAAAAACCTCTGTCCTCTCTGGTCACCTACTGCTGATTATGAGCCTAGCTGGAGTGATGGATATACCTAGTGCTACTCCATTGGAGAAAAAGAATTTTCCCTCTCATAGCAGGTATAAATAACAGTCAGTTGTTAACCTTTACCCTATTGGCTAGCATTTCATTCATTCATTCATTCATTCATTCATTCACTCACTCACACAAGAATCCCATACAAATGCTAAACTGGAAGCCATAACATAACTAGAGAGTACCTAGTGCATGCTGCCTCAGACTCTGAGTTCATATGAGCTTTGCTTTTGTTGATTTAGAGTACCTTATTTTCTTGGTTTCTTATTTCTTGGTTCCTTCTGGCTCTTGCATTCTTTCTGCCTCCCCAACCCCAGTGTTTCCTGAGATCTGAGGGGAGGGATCTGATAAAAACATCCTATCTAGAGCTGAGTGTTCCAAGGTTCATATACCCTGGGAAATGTCCCTGTATGTGGGTCTCTATATTTGTTACCATACATTACAGGAGGAAGTTTCTTCAAAGATGGACAAACAAGGCACTAGTCTAGAAGTATAGGAGAATGTATATGAGTATGACTCTTTGTACCATTTATTTGTTTGTTGTTTATACCAGTATTATTTGGTTTTACATTAAGTCCTTGTATATTTAGTCTCAGATTATTAGTTACCCAAACAGTATCCAGGTAGGGGTCCATCAGGGTAGAGTAGGCCTAGAATCAAATCAGGATGTCAGTTAATCCCCCAAGCTATGTACCACCAATGACCAACATATCTTTCAGGTAGTACACTATTATAGACTAAGGTTTTGTGGTTGGTTTGGTGTTTACATTTTCCATTTGATAGCTTTAAGAATGTCTTCCTGTACAAAGATGGTAGAATGAAGGGGTGAAGGTTCTATGCAGGCACCAGCTCTACCTCTCCATGCTCATTGAGTTATATGGGTGCTGCGCTCAGCAATGGGACCTTGTCAGTTTGTGAGGAGCACTGGTAGTCTTGGAAACAGCCTAGGTTGTTTGGGGATTCCCACGAGACACCTTTGACCAACAATGCAAAATGATGCAACCCAATCCTGACACTTAAAGCTTCATCTGATGACAAGAGTTGTCCAGTTGAGTCTCTATCTCCCCTATTATTTGGTGATTTCATTTAGATCCCTTTCATATATGTATATATCTTTAGAAAATTCTACTATGTTAGGTTTCCATGCTACCTCTCAAATATCACTTAAATTTTTCTGTCACTCCCCATATTTCCTCCCACAATTTCCATTCCACTCCCCTCTTGCTCTTTCAATTCTAGGCCCACCCACTTCTTTTCATCCACATCTATCAATTCTATTTCCCTTTCCTAATGGGATCTCTCTGTTCCCTCTATTCCATGACTTTATACATACCACATAAGCACATGCATGTCATATTTGCCTTTTGACTCTGGCCTCACACTGAAGGTCGACGATTATTATTTTTTGTTCCATCCATCTGCTGGAAAATTTCAAGATGTCATTTTTTAATGGCCAAGTAATAGTTCATTTTGTAAATGTATCACATGTTCTTTATACATTCTTCTGTTTGGGGACATCTAGGTTGTTTCCAAATTCTGCCTATGAGGAATAGAGCAGCAAGAATCAAGGTTAAGTAAGTATCCATGTGGTAGGATAAAACATCCTGTGGGAATATGCCCAAGAGTGGGATAGCTGGATCTTGAGGTAGATCAATTCCTTTCATCTTAGAAATCATCACACTGGTTTCCATAGTGGCTGTACAAATCTGGACTCCCATCGGCATCAGAGGAGCATTCCTCTTATTCTAGATTCTCATCAACATGAGTTGTCACTTGTTGGGTTGACTTTGGCCATTCTGACTTAAGGGAGATGAAATCTCACAGTAGGTTTTCTTTGCATTTCTCTGATGCCAAGATGTTGAACACTTCTTTGTTTCCAGCCTTTTGAATTTTCTCTATACATAATTCTTTGTTTAAATCTGGACCTTATTTTTAAATAGGATTTTTTCCCCTTTGGTTTGCGAGTTTCTTAACTTCTTTACTAACTTTGGGCACCAAGCCTCTACTGGATTTGTAGTTACTAAAAATCTTTTCCCTTTGCCACCGTTTTTGAATGACAATGTCCTTTGTCATGCAGAAACTTCTCATTCTCCTGAGATCCCATTTATTAATTGTTAACCTTAGTGCTTGTGCTAAAGGTATTCTGTTCAGAAAGTCATTTCCCTGTGCTTCAAGGATATTCCCTACTTTCTGTTCTCTTGGGTTTACTCTATCTGATTTTATGTTGAGGTCTTCGATCCATTTGGAGCTGAGTTTTGTGCAAAGTGGAAACTATGAATCTACTTGGATTCTTCACCATGTGGCCATCCAATTTGACCAGAACAATTTGGCAAAGACCTCAATTTTTTTTTTTTTTTAAGAGTGTGTGTTTCTGGGCTCTTTATCAAAATTCAAGATATGTAGATTTATATCTAGGTCTTCGATCTTATTCCACTAATTAATGTATATGTTTTTTATGTAATATCATGCTGTTTTTATTACTTTAGCTTTAAGTACAACTTGAAATAGGGAATGGTGATATTTCTAGAGGTTCTTAAATTGTTCAGCATTGCTTTAGCTATCCTCTCTCTCTCTCTCTCTCTCTCTCTCTCTCTGTGTGTGTGTGTGTGTGTGTGTTTCAATATAAAGCTAAAAATTATGTTGTCTATATCCATAAAGAACTGTGTTGGAATTTTGATGGGTATTGCATTGAATTTGTAGATTGCTTTTGGTAGAATGTCTATTTTTGCTGTGTTAATCCATTGATCCATGAGAATGAGAGATATTTGCATCTTCTGATATTTTCTTCAATTTCTTTCTTCAATGATTTGAAGTTTGTATCATACACATATTTTACTTGCTTGGTTACAGATACCCAATAATATTTTATATAATTTGATGCTTTTTTAGAAGGTGTTGTTTTCCTGATTTTTTTCCTCAGACCATTTGTCCTTTGAAAATAGGAGAGCTACTGATTTTGTTAATTGATTTATATCCACATAATTTGCAGAAAGTTTTTATCTGCTGTAGGAGTTCCATTGTGGAAATTTTAATGTCATTTAAATATAATATAATATAATATAATATAATATAATATAATATAATATAATATAATATAATATAATATAATATAATATAATATAATATCATCTGCAAATAAAGGTAATTTGACTTCTCCATTTCCAATTTCTATCTCTTCTATCTCCTTCAGTTGTCGTACTGCTTAGCTAACACTTCAAGTAGTATATTAAACAAATATGAGGAGACTGGACAACCTTATTTTATTCCTGATCTTATGGAATTGCTTTGAGTTTCTCGCCATTTAAATTTTGATATTGATTATGGATTTACTGTAAACTGCCTTTAATGTGTTGAGGAATATCCTTTGTCTTCCTAATCTTTCCAGAACTTTTACTATGAAGGCACTGGATTTTGCCCAAGGTCTTTGAAGCATTTAATGAGATAAACACGAGTTTTTTTAAATTTTTTTTAGTTTGTTTATATGGTGGATATTATTATTATTATTAATATTAATAATAATAATTTTGTTTATTTACATTCCAAATGTTTTACCCCTTCCTGGTTCTCCCTTCATGACCTCTTCTTCCCATCCACCCTCCCCTTTGCTTCTAAGAGAGCCCTCCTCCGTCCCCATTCACCCATCCAGCCACCAAGTCCCACCTCACCCCACTAGTATTCCCCTTTCCTGTGGCATCAAGTTTCTGCAGGATTGAGCAGATACTTTCCCAATGAGGGTAGACAAGGCAATTCCTTGCTACATATGTAGTAGGAACCAAGGACTAGCCTATGTATGTTCTTTGGTTGGTGGCTTAGTCTCTGGGAGTTCTGAGGGGTCCAGATTAGTTGATACTATTGTTCTTCCTATGGGGTTGCAATCTCTTTCAGTTTCTTCTGTCCTTTCCCTAATTGCTCCATAAGGGTTTCTGACCTCAGTCCAATAGTTGGTTTTATGTGTCTGCATCAGTCTCAGTCAGCTGCTGGTAGAGCCTCTCAGAAGACTGCCATGCTAGGCTTCTGTCTGTAAGCACAACATGGTATCAGTAACAGTGTCAGGGTTTGAATCCCTGTGTATGGGATGGATCCCAAGTTGGGCCAGTCACTGGATGGCCTTTCCTTCAGTTTCTGCTCCATTTCCCCCCCTGCATTTCCTTTAGACAGGAACAATTCTGGGCCCATGCCTCAAATGTAGACCATGTCTGTCTACTGCAAGTGGTCTTTTTAGCTTCTATCTCCTCATTGTTGGGCATTTTGGCTAATGTCATCCCCCTTGGGCCCTGGGAGCCTCTCACATCCCTGGGGTCTGGGACTTGAACTTGAAGAGAAGTGCCTGTATTTGCCTTCTATGGGCTAAGATTAAAGGTGTGTGCCACCATTCCCAGTGACAAGTTTTATTTTATTTATTTAATATTCTCATCATCTTCCACTTCAATTACATCACAATATGATGCAATTTGCAACTACTGTTTTGAATGTTTTTATTTATTATATATTAAAACTCCATTGCTAGTATGTGTGCATATAGAATTGTTATATCTTTTTGGTCAATATTTAGTCAAAATACAGTGTGAATCTCTCTTCCTACTGCCATTATGTGTGTGCGCGCGCATGTGCGCATGCACACACACACTCAAACACACACACACACACACACACACACACACACCCTGATTAATTTAAGGAAGTTTCTTTACTCTGGATTTGGGATTTGTTTCTCTTGCAATAATATATATATTCTAGTTTCCTTGGGTTAATGTTTTTAGAGACTATAATAACTCAGCCTGTTGCTTTTAATTAATCCATTTTACAATATTTAAGCCAAAAATGTTTGAGATAGCACATAGTTGAGTCTTCTAAAAATCTGTTTTGAAAGTCTCTCATCTAAATTCTGTGCTTACACTAATTATATTTAACATAGTTATTAATAGGTTTAGCTCAACCATTTAATTTTTCATTTCCTCTAATTATCATTGGTTTGTCTCCTTTCTTGATTTCATTGAGTAAAGTTCATACAGTTTTCATTTCAGCTTTTTAAATGTAGATTTCAGTGGCTACTTTCACTAATATGTCTACCTTATTTTCTGTAAAATGTCTATACATATTTACCATATCATATGAAATTTCAGAAATGTATCTTTGCATAGACTCCATCACATTCCCATCTTTATAAAATTTTATTCAGCTTCCTTAGTATATTACAACATACATTAAAATGACAGATAAAAATATTTTACTTCAATCACTGAATATATTTTACAAGGTTGAAATGAAGACAGTAATCTGTAGACTTTATCAAAATTCTCCTCTGTTAATAGAATTCTTATGAAATGAAAGAATTTAACTATACTTGATGTCAGACAACTCTTTGTACTTTTGATACTGTCACCCCATCTCACTTTCTACCACTGCTGTTGCTGCCTTCCCCATGCAGTGAGTTTTGAGTTTTACATTTTGTTATTGTGTTCTTCAGTTCTATTTTTCTCTTTCTTTTCTTCTTTTTCTTCTTCTCCCTCACCTTCTTTTCTTCTCCTCCTCTTCCTCTTCCTTCTTTTTCTTTTTGTTTTATTTTATTTTCTTTGAGAAAGGGTATTGCTGAATATAGCCCAAGCTGCCCTTGAACTCATGATCCACTCAGTTTAGCCTCCTAAGTACTGGGATGACTGGTGTGCCACTATACACAACTTTCCATGTTTTGTCTTTGCTGAGTTTTCTGATTCATCATTTTTTTCAAGAGTGTTTACTGCTGCTTGCTGAGTCACCTGAACAACAGCTTCTCTATGACCTTTACCAAGGAATGTGAGCAGTAAAGACCACCTCAACACTCTGCCTGTGGGTTGTTTTGTTCTGTATTTGTTGAAAGTGTCCTGTGTTTTATGTGTGAGATGTGTTTTCATATGCTTTTAATCCCAGTACTTAGTAGGTTGTGGTATGGTGATCTTGAATCCAAGGTAGACTTCTCTCTTAGTTAAAGTTTTGCTCCTGTAAAAAGACACCATAACCAAGACAACTCTGGTCATAAATAGAGGAAAACATTTATTGGGGGTTGGCTTGCAGTTTCAGAGGTTTAGTCCATTATCATCATCGTGTGAAGCATGGCAGCATCCAGGCAGACACGGTGCTGGAGAAGGAGCTCAAAGTTCTCTGTCTTGATCCATGGGCAGTAGAAGGAGACTTTGAGCCACAATTGGCATAGCTTGAGCATAGAAGACCTCAAAGCCTGCCTCCATGGTATACCCTTCCTTCAACAAGGCCATACCTACTCCAACAGTCCATATCTCCTAATAATGTCACTTTCTGATGTAGTTTGAAAAGATTTGTTCTGCATAAATTCCTGTGTTTGACTGCCATAGAAAGTGGTATTATTAGGACATATGGCCTTATTGGAGGAGGTGTGGCCTTGCTGAAGGAAGTTTTTCACTCTGGGTGGGGGTGACTTTCCAGGGCTTCTAAGCTCAAGCTACACCCAGTGTGGAGTGAGAATCTCCTTCTGTTTGCCTTCAAATCAAGATGTAGAACTATCCTCTCTTACCCCAGCACTAAATCTGCTTATACAATGCCTTCATTCTCACAATAATGGATTGAATCACTGAAATTATAAGCTAGACCCAATTAAATATTTTGCTTTATAAGAGTTGCCATGGTAATGGTGTCCATAGCAATAAAACCATATCTAAGACATCAGTTGGTATCTGAACTGGGTATTGCTGTGATAGGTCTGACCATGGTTTTGCTTGGAGGAATGTGGATTTTTTGACTTTGGAAAACAATGGAATGCTTTAAGAGGGACTTAATGGTTACACTAGTAGATGCATGGAAGACAGTTATTCTGTGGGTGAATTGATCTGCAAAAAGACTGACTCAAGAAGTTTCAGGGGAGAATAATTTTAATATGTAGCCTAGAGACTGTTCTTGTGATATTCTAGTAAAGAATGTATCTGCTTTTTACCATCTGAAGAGTCAGTCCGAGGATAAAGTAAAGAGATTTAGATTAAGTGCATTAACAAAGGAAATTTCAAGATATCCTAGCATAGACTCTGCTTGTGAGTCACTCATATGAAGAGCCTTTTGGTCATATACAGAAAACTGAGAAAGGAAAGATACAAAATGTGTGGTTCAAAGATTAAAGGGCCACCAGGAAGTGGAATGTAGCTAAGTCTTGTGTTCAAAGATATTAAATAGAATTAAAGGATTGGTGAGCTTGGGGCAAGATAATATCAAGCTAAGATTATTGTTTATGAATTTCTAAATAAATAAGTGATAGGTATATCATGTTAGGTGTTATTATGACTTGGATATTGTATTTATCTGGACATAAGGAGATATGATTTTGTGTTAAACTGACAAGGGATGGATTGTGATGGCTATTCTTGGTTGTCACATTGACTATATTTGGAATGAATTATAATCCAGAAATAAAGGGCACACCTGTGATTGAGATCTTAAAGTTGGAATACACAGGTTTTTAATCTGGATCTGTAGTCATAGTGGTTATGTTTATTGTGAAAAGAAATTCAAGAAAAGCTTAGGTCCAAGCATGGCGGTACACACTTTTAATCACATCACTCAGGAGACTAGGCCATGCTGATCTCTTTATTCAAAGTCAGTCTACAAAGCAAGTTCCAGGACAGTAAAACTTAGGCAGTGAAGGAAACAATTGAAAATAGAAAGCTGGTGAAAGCTGGTAAAAGAACAAGGAGGGGGGCATGCTCCTGCCCCAGCAAACAGCAGAACTTAGCAGCTTTAGCCATATGGGTCTGGCTTTACAGTCAAGAATAGAAAGGGTTACTGGGACAATTAATTCTGGTAGGACAGAGCTAAGAAATTAGTGGTGATTAAGAAGAGCCCAGCATCATTGAGGTGAAATTTTTTGGAAAGTGTTGTCTGAGAGTACTAAGAAGCTGTGTTCCAGAAACACACCTTGTGCTGGCGGCTGAACTTGGAAATGTGTAAGAATCACCCAGGTGATACTGGTTTTGAAGACATGAAGGGGACAAGGAGAGCTGCTGAGGCTTGGTACTGTGAGAGCTTAGGAAAACCATTGGTGAAGTACAGCCTCAGTAGCAGTTGAAGGCCCAGGATTAAAGGAGTTACTCAAGAAGTTGTGGCATGGCACCATGAAGAGAGCTTATGAGAGGCTATTGGTGAAAGTGCAGCCTATTTTCGGTGGAAGATTCTAATATATTAAAGATGATGCTAGTACTATGGGATGATCCATCAAGAACAGCAGCAGCAGTAGAGTCAGCCTGAGCCTAGAGTGCTACAGATGGTAGAGCTAGAGAAGTGACCTAAGACCTTTGGAAGGACCCAGAAGATCATCTGTGGATCCCAGACACTGGAATAAGAGGCTGTGAACTTGAAATTCCTTTGGAGACCCCAAGATGTTAGAGATGTCAGAGCCATGGGATACCTGCTAAGGAAAGCTGTTAAGAGAGAGTGGAAACAGATCAAGAGAAAAATATTGTAGTCAACAAAGCTGAAGGAGTTAGACATCAGACATAGAGATGCAGAGTTTAGAGTTTGCTCACCTGCTTTTTGGTCTTTCTTTAGTCTAATACTTCTTCACTATGGTATTTTGGAATAGTAGTATATATCTTGTGATGTTGGAAGATGTTTTTTGATATTGATGTTATAGGGGATTACAGTTAAGACACTGTATGAATCTCAAAATTTAGAGTGATCTTCTGGACTTTGACTTTGTTGAGACTGTGATATACTATGGTGATCTTTGAAGTTGGACTAAGTACATTTTACATTAGTTTATAGCTATAAGCCTAAGGGGCTAGGGTTGGAATAGGTTTGAATAGGTTTGTCTCCATAGATTCATGTTTGTGAATGCTTGGCCATAGGTAGTATCATTATTAGGATGTGTAGCCTTATTGAAGGAAGTGTTTCATTGTGGAGGTGGGCTTTGAGGTCTCCTAAGCTTAAGTTATGCACAGTGTGGAATGAGAATCTACTTCTGTCTGCCTTCAATCAACATAGAAAACTCTCATCTCCTCCTCCAGCACCAAGTCTGCCTACAAGATGCCATGCTTCTCACCAGGATGATAATGGATTGAACCTCTAAAACTGTAAGCCAACCCCAATTAAATGTTTGCCTTTATAAGAGTTGCTGTAGTCATGGTGTCTCTTCACAGCAATAAAAACCTAACTAAGACACTCCTCCATGGGCCAAACATTAAAACACATGAGTCTATGGAGGCCATGATTATTCAAACCACCACAGCTACATAGTAAGTTCTAGACCAGCTTAAGCTACATAATGAAACATTCTGAGATAAATAAATAATTAAATTCTAGGAAGGAAAAGGAAGGGAAAGGAAGGACAAAAGGAAAGGAAGAAGGTAATGGGCAAAGATTGCTGTTGAAGTTTAACACTACACTTGGGTAGGCACTAGCTATGGATTTCAGACAAGTTTCTGTAGGTTATAGGCTCAATGATGTTAGTTCACTCTAGTGATGTGCAGTGTTGCTCACTGCCAGGTCCAGCATGGCCTTGGTGGGGTCAGAATAACAGAGTTTCTGTCCCTGGAACAGGGTCAGTGGACATGAGCCTCTGTTGGGAGCCAGAGAGCTTGGCTCAACGCCCCCAGCTGAGCTGTTTGCACAGGTTTCTTGAGAGCAAAACATCCCATAGCTTAGCTTGATTCCTGCCTTCCTACCCGGTGTGGTAGGGACTTCCCTGGTGCCTGATGTATGACTATTATTGATTTTTCCTGTTCCCTTCCCTGGCCTCTAGTATATATATTGCTGGTTTCTCAGTAAGGTTAAGTGGGTGGGGAGGCATTCTTCTTGCAGAATGAACCATATCTGTGTTTTTTAATTCCCCTGGGAATAAACTGCTTGAAGAAGATCTTCCTGCGTTGCATCATTCCTTGCTGGTAAGGGGGTAGTTTTGACAGGCCTCCATGAGTGTCATGGCTGCCATGAGTATAAGGCTTGTTTATATAATAATGTACATATTTTCATGTTCCTCCAAGGAATGTTCTGCTTACAATAATGACTCCAGCACCAGTCTGGGAGGTGAAGGTGTAGCTAATATTTTAGCAAAATGGTTAACGCAGGGACCTTGAGGACATCCCTTAAGGATATAGAACAGAACTCTAAAAACATATATATATATATATATATATATATATATATATATATATATATATATATATATATATATATATTTAGAATATATATATTCTCAACTACGCAAAATATAAGGATGCAATATGAATTATGAGCAGTTCATGAATCTAAAGCAACAGAGATAGCTGTACGATGAGTCAGCTGGTCAGAAAGATACAAAGGCAGACAGATTTCTGAGTTCAAGGCCAGTCTGGGACACATGGAGTCCAGGCCTAGGACAGATGTGGTAGAAATGGTAATTTCAGGACAGAGTCCCACCCAGCTAGTTTATCCTCTGTACTTAACAAAGACCAGAAGATCTTTAACTTTTCAAAATTAAAAGAAAATGTGTGCTTGTTGTCTCCTAAGATTTAAGGGACTGGGATCACAGGATGCTAATTCTTAGGATAATCAAAAGGAAACCTGGAATAAATAACTGAATTGATATATAAATAAAAATTGATCTTTTGGTCAGTATGAGATGAGCTAGTAGAAAGAGATAGTAGTTCTTTAGATTTTTTCTCTATTGAGCGCTGAGAGGTCTGGAGATCTCTGGAGAGAGAAAACCCCTCTTACCTCTTATTGAATATTTTTTTCTAACATGATTTCTTAGTCAGAATCTCCATGAATTACTTAGAGAGCTGACACAGTTCTTTTAGAATGTTTTCTAGCAGCTATGCAGAAAAGGTTCTTGAAGAGCAAACACAGCTTTTAAAATTTTTCTGGCTTTCTGATTTTGATTGGATAACCCAAGAATTACTTTTATAATTTTTCTAACAGTATTTCTGACTTGGTCAGAAGATTCAAGAATTTTTTTTTAGAGCACCTTTTCTGACTTTGGTCAGAAAGACCAAGAGCTATCCAGATTGCTTTTAGAATTTTTACTAGCAGAGAGAGCTGTCTCAACAATAGAGTTTTTAGAATACCAAAAAGAAGCTGTATAGAGCAGAGCAGATTACACACACACACACACACACACACACACACACACACACACACACACACACACAGAGAGAGAGAGAGAGAGAGAGAGAGAGAGAGAGAGAAAGAGAGGCAGACAGACAGAGACAGAGACAGAGACAGAGAAACAGAGAGAGGGAAAATGAACAACCTATAAAGCCATCTCAGCAGAACTTAGGCTGTCACTATTCTCTCTCAGGAACCTGGACTTAGCCAATATTAGTCCTTGGCAGCTCACACTTGTCCTGTATGTGCCATCCTGTGATGATCTGACATTGGGATAACTAGCAAGGTCAGGTCTCCAGATTGTTTATATACCCAGTAGAATCAATCTCTTGCCCACACTGCTTAAAAATGAGTCTGAGAGCTATCACTCAAATTTTATTGGTCATGCTTTTCTGAAGTTCTCTCTATAGCCTTCTGGGAACAGTAAGTCCACTGACTTTAAGAGTCTCTAAATGAGCACTTCCCCTTGTGCTCTTGATATTAGGTCCTGTGATGTATGTTTCGTGCTTGCTGGAATCTTTGAATCTGTTCCTTTGTCCGAGGTTATGAGAACTATGGTAGAGGTAACAGTGATAGTTTCCTCACAGCACAAGATGAAAGGCCTCTACCAAGGCCACTTGTTGTTGCTTGGGGCTGGGCACTAGAGGATAAAAGAAAGGAACTGAGGGACCAAGTTCCATTCTCCACCCACAGGAACATTGTTGAGAAAAAAACTCTCAGAATGTACTGACTAATAGTCATCTGACGCTCTGGAAAGTACCAGGTACAGTTAAAATGTGTGTCATGCTTCCTAGATTTACAGGTCAATATACTTAGCCAATAAGTTTGAACTATAACCTTGCTATTGTAACCTGTCCCCTAAAAAGTATAAAAACTGCTTGTAATAGCCATTTGGGGTTGCATTCTCCTCACTTACCTCAAGGGACTGATTGAGGGTTGACCCTGATGTACTGGAAAATAAACATCTTGCTTTTGCATCGATCTTTGTCTCAGTGTCTCACTCAGGGGTGTCTTAAAGTAGGTACCACTGACAGAGGGTCAGGGTCTTACAGAACCAAGAATCATACATTCCAAATTTCCTTTAAGATTTAAGCTTTGTCATTGTGTCTGCCAGAATCAAAATTAGAAGCCCTTCCCGTATGTCTCAGTATATGTTCATGCCATCATCTAAGCCCAAGTTTAAACTGAATTTAGTCTGGGTACTACTGGAGAAAAATAACACCACACAAATGTAACACTGTCTGGTAGAATTTTGAATTTTGGTCTTTTTCCCCCAACCTTCCTGTTTCTGTTTGTCTCTTACTATCTTAAAATAGTTTCTCCATATTACTTCCATGGCTATAAAGAGTTAATAGAAATGTGTGTGTGTGTGTGTGTGTGTATAATCAGAAGCCTAATATATATTACATATATGCTTAATATATGTATCCACTGGAATTTTATTCTTTTTCATTTTTAGAATGTTTTATGTTAAACTAATTAAAGACTTACTGAAATTGACAAACCAATCCAGATAGTTTCCACATTACTTTCCACCAACAAAAATACCTTTTTTTTTTCTAGAATACATTTCAAATACTAGAATACATTTTCAAAGCCAGGAAATAGATACTGTACAATATTATCAATTAAACTATCAACTTTTTCCTTTGCTTTGCTTTCTTGGCCTTTTCAGAGTCTGGTGGTTGTGGTGTAGTTGACTGTATAGTAGAATGTATTTTTACCATGCATATACATTTGTATCATAACAACCAATTTATAAACTCTTCCACTGCTGCAGAAAAATCTCCTTGTATTGGTTCTGTATAGCCACAACTCCCCCCAGTCCTAACTGTTGGCAATACTGATCTGTTCTCCATCACTATAATTTTGTCATTCTAAGGTTGTTCTATAAATGAAATGATACAGTATAGCCACCTTGTTTTAAAAGAACTCAATTTTGGGTCCCACAGTATGTGTTTTGTGGCTGTAGGGCATTCAGACATCCAGTAATATAACTTTTACTGGAACAAAAACTATAAAATACTTTCCTATTTATTGAGGAGGGTCTATTAAAAGTCACACAGCCTGTTATTCCACTATTGTCCATTTCTGAGTGCCCAATTGCTGGTCTTCTGGGTTCAGAATGAAACTGGCTTCACTTGGACATAGTGCACCTGAGTCATGGCTTCAAACCACAAAATATGACAAGGGTACAGTGCCTGCCTTGTCCACAACTCCAGTGTGGCCCCTTCTACCCTGATGTGACTGTGATGGCTCAAGAAAAAGATCCAGGCAGAGTACATTGGAGCTATGGAGAAAGGGACACATTTAAACACTCCTATTATCCCTGTGGTTTTGTCGACAAAATATTTCAATCCCTGATGAATCTCTCTATGTTCCTAGATTTATTTTTAGGTACAGCGCAACAGATTGTTTCTTTGTTTGCTTTTCTATCTGCTTGTGGTTATTTCTTCTTCCTGAGTGGCTCATCACAGCAGCTGTCATATAGTAATCATCTGGTGGTCTATTATTATTTATTATGTATCAACAGCAATAAAGAATCATAAAGCTTATCAGGTGCCTATAAAGATACCAGCCACTGTCTGCAAAGTGTACAGTCCCCCTTAGACACTTATTTTCTCAGGGTTTGGAGATACTGGCCCCAAAACAAGGCAGCCACTGGTGGTCCGTGGTTCATTACTCTCAGCTCCCTTCAATTCCGCGAAATGGATACAGATCTCAGAAAGCTAGTTGTTGCAAAGACAGAGAAAAGGAAGTGAACAACACTATCCTTTAGATGCTCTGCTTATCATTGTTTTTTTTCCAGAAATGAGATGTTGTGGTTATAAGAGATAATAGGGAATGAACCAGAAAGATCAATAACACGTATTTATTGACTAGCTCTTTGTATCAACATTGGCCTTGGAATCCAGGGAAGGAAAACTACACCTCTCAGTATATTATAGAAAAACAGCAGAGCTGAAAACAAAACAGAGAGCTGAAAATAAGTATAATGTGTTTAAAGCTGAGCGGTGAAGCTGTGTAAGGAGGACCCTAGCTTGACAGGCTCATCAATTTTGATGGTTGCTCAGGAAAAAGTGTGGCAAGTCTCTTTTGAGAAGAATGCTTGGTGTGCAGAACACATGTTCTGTTCACATGTGAACAGAACACTGTAGGAATAACTTGGGGCAGGAGGAACTTTTGAGTAACAAGGTCATGCCAAAGTTCTACTGGTTCATATTTGGCAAGCAGAAAGACTGATTCTATCACTGGGACTGCAGTCCAGGGGAAAGGAAGACGGTAAAGATGAAGTTGGAGCAAGAGCCATGCGCAGAGTTCGATTTGACTCAGGCATCATGCTGAGCAAATGAAGGGTTGAAGTAACCCAACTGCCTGATCATCTGTATGACATAAAATATCCTTTAGGTGTGGTGTAATGTGCAGATATATTCAGGTGGATCAGGGAGGATTAGTCTATGTAGTATGACAAATATTTAACTAATATATTCATGGTATTTTATTGTTATACCAAAAGCAAGGGATAAAAACAATAGTATCCACGTGCTAGAGAGTCTGGAGCCAAGGACTTGGAGATGGGTACAGTTGGTTGAACAAACAAACAAACAAAAAACCAAAATCTGCACAAGCATGAAGACTATGTTTGGCTCCCTGGCACACATGTAGAAAGATGAGTGAGGCAACATGCATCTGTCACCCTATGCCCAGATGTGGGAGTGGCAGAAACATGCAGGTCCCTGGAGATTACGGACTTCCCAGGTGAGACATGCCTGCAAACTAAGGTTTGAAACCATGTCTCAAAAAGCAAGGTGGAAGGTGATAGAGGAAGATACTTAGTGTTGACATCTGGTGTCTACAAGCAGGTTTGTGCATAGATGTGCATTTGCATAGACTCACACACATTCCCACATGAACACATGTATGCATTATTCATATACACAAAATAAGATACTCATAGAGGAAGAACTCAACATTAACTTTTCCACATGTGTATGCACACACGTGCATGCATGCATACACGTCGTGTCCACACATGAACATGTGCACACCATACAATACACACTCACACATGCTGATAATTAGTCAGGAAAACAGCCCTCAGTTCCTTATGCAATGAAGAGGAAAC